>NC_051156.1:84780772-84817631 GCF_013339745.2 Dermacentor silvarum
GCATCACACCGCTAGAAAAACCGTCCTGCCACACACGAGCACACCATAGAACCGTACTCAAGCACAAGAAACATGAGGCAAGCTGCTCACACACATGATCACACAAAAAAAGAACACAAGAATGCGCACGAAAAAGCACACCAACACGCATAAATCCTGAGGCAACCACATTGTAGCGAGAACCTGCGTCTGCTTTGCGTACCGTAGCAGTGGCGCCCTCACCAAAAACGGCGGCCGCAACTGTCAACTTAGCCGAGACGACCTCGCCCATTGACGGCGACGCGACGCAGCAGGCCGCAGATTTTTTTTTTTTTTTAAATCCAGTGGCCGTGGCTTAGCAGCCGAACACCAAAGCCGCTAATCCACTGCGGTGGGTGAGTGCATGTGTATTTCAAAAGTTTGCTTAAGAGAAAAAGGTATCCAAAAGAGCTGTGAAGAAGTCTGTCAGATTTAAGTTATACATTTCTTTTATTGAGGACGTGCTGAATCAGGGGTAAAACCGCCTACTTCTATTGCATAGTACAATGATAACAATGACAGATAGCGAGCATAGGTAGTGTTCTTTCCAAAGGCACGTTGTGAAAAAAAGATATCACGGTTTGCACATTGAGGCCTGCTTGGACTTGACTGCTGTTTCAACTTCCCATACTAGCGTCATCACAGTGGCTATTATAGCGCAAACTCCTGTGCTTAATGCCACTACGCTCACAAAATAAGTCATAACTTTTTGTCGTATCTACCATACTGACCATTTCATTGTGTGTATGAGGCGGGCCACGTCGAACGGGGTCTATACCAGCTCTGTTACGTACACGATCGCATGGCGAAGGCACAACCTTGCCCGGTAAGGTGAGGTGGGGCGGATAGAAAAGCAATAATAGGGGCGCGCAGACAGACCCAGGATTGCTAGTCAGAAATCCTGCGTCCAATAAGTAGGAGTGAGGAACGTCTAAGAAGCAGCACTGCAGAGATGTCGGCTGTATCCGCAGCTCAGAGGAACATACTTTCGCGTTGTGCCTTGTTCACTCAGGAATTCCCTCTGGCAAGCACGGGAATAATAGGATGCCGTAACAAGACAGTGACATGACAGAAAAGGAATGCCGCTCCGCGTATATAATGGAAAGAGAAGCCTTACGATAGCTGCGTGCCTTTTATTAGCGTCGCTTGTATGAATTATTCCGCTCATCGCATGCCGATGCCTTAGAAGTGGTTCTTCAACTGCTGTATTCCATATGCGGTTCCATATGCAATTCATATGTAAAAGAATGTGCCATTGAGTAATCTTTAGGTATAGTTAAGCTTAATATAGGATGTTTTCTTTGCTCTATTTATATTGTGTTCATTTTTCCTTGGCATTCGTGCTGTTATTTGATGCATGTTATTTGACGATTGTCTTAAATATGTGTAATCACGCTTCTGACGAAGTAATTTGGTATGTGCAAATACAAGTGCAGATAAGATTTTGTTTGGTCTTCTTATGTTTTTGCTATATTGGTACATTTTTTTAAGATGAAGCCGTCATGTGTCGATGAGATTGCCTGTCCCTGCTGCTTTGTATTTCGGGCCTGCGGTCGAGTCAAGCTGTTAAGGACAGCTTCTTCTGCAGCTCCCCTGTCTGTATTTCGTGAGGCAGAAATAAGCAGTTATCATTATTATTATTATTGCGCTTTTTCGCCAGAGGGACTGTTCAAATTGCGTGGAAGCCATGTAACAGTTGGCAATGGTAAGGAATGCCTCATGTTAGGCTAGTCGCATAATATAACTATGTAAACCTGGGATCTCCTGCTAGAAGGAAATATAATGTGTGCGTGCGTGTATGTGTGTCAGTCTCTGTGTATGGGTGTCTGTCTGTCTTTGTGTGTAGCATGTTATATTTATGGAGCACGCTGGGGTCATTTAGTCATGTTATTTTTTCAACCCCCTATAACAAATGTGTGTGTGCGTGTGTGTGCGTGCGTGCGTCCGTCTGTCTGTGAGTGTGTTTCTGACTGTGTGTGTGTGTGCGCGCGTGTGTGTGTGTGTATGTGTGTGTAATGCCTCAAAATAGCTGCTCGTTTGTAGATGTTTTGGCCGGAGCCCGGTCGCTCTGAACAAAATTAACATTATGTACAGGGTAGACTCGTTAATCGGCGAAAATCACATGTGCGGGTCGGGCGCGTCAGCTTTTTTTATTAGACTCATGGAAGGTTGAAGCGTAATCACTGGTGCACGCACAAGTTTTAGAATGTACAACACTATTCGCGTCAGGCGTGCAATTTGGTTACCAAAGGTTTGACGACAACACAGATAACAGAATAGTCTACAAGAATCACGATTGTTGTGACACATACAGGCGAGTCCTGCGCCGAGCAATACCGTTTAACATATGTTAGACGGTGAAATGTGGTCATGGGAAATCTATATATCACATGGCACTAAAAATACATAAATAAAATGAAGAAAAACAGCTTATTATATGATGCCGACCCACAAGAGGACCATCGATGGTAATACATTTACGCATATATCAACGAAGGGCGCTCGAAGTTAGTTTGTACAAACGCATCAAGTCAACAATCGACATAGGAATGGCGCGCGCGTGAGGAACAAGTTGCATATTTCTGCTTTAGTTTTCTCATATCTTGTTTTACCACTTTTGAGGAACTCTTGATATATGAAGGAAAAAGTGCTGACTTGAATTACTTTACACATTTTATTTCTCCGTTTTATACCAGTTTTCACAAGTGGAGAAAACGAAAAAGTGTAACACGATAACGAGATAATAGAAAAAAGACCAACCCTTCCCCTGCCGGAAAATGGGGGTAAGCGAAACTTCTGTTTCTTCGGTGTTCCTAGGAACGAATTGCACTGAGGAGTGCCACGTTGTGCTCGAACCACATCTGGTCACACGTATACTGCAACTGGCTCCGAAGTTCCGGTTGAGAAACTTGCGTTTAAACCTGGCCGTCGCACCGGGGAAGTTTTCGCTAGCGTTGCCGAGGCGTGCACCACGTTGTCGGGTTCCTGGAGGGCAAGACGACGCTGACATTTGGCTTCAATATAGCACTCCCGCAACTCGGGGTCTGCAGCTCTTCGCTGACGTTTGGCCTCAACATCACGGTCCCGTGACTAGGGGTCCGGGGCTCTTGGCTGACGTCTCGCCTGGGCTTCGGAATCCCTCACGCTAGAATCGGCACGTAGACGACGAGCCCTTTCCCGAGCGAGTTCGCAGCGCCGTTGCTCAAACGCAGGTTGCTCCTCGGCGGAACGCACCACGCGCGGCCTTCCCAACCGGGCGCCGAGACTGATCTCAGGCGAGAGAAGCCTGGCGGAGCACGCGCCAACCCCCTTTCCTTTACTTCCCTTTCCCTCCAGCGACACACCAAACGACCCCGATTGGCCGCGCGCGTCACGTGATACGGCACCGGCGCAGCTGGAACAGCTGCTCTACTGTGGGAGCAGCCGGGTGTTTTTGCGTGACCATGACAACGCCACCGAAACTGGTAAGCCAATACAGTGTTCAATGTGAGTATGTTCGGCCTTCAAACCCTGCGGAAATGGTTGACCAGCGAAGCTGAAAAGAGATGGCCACGGTGTTTATGTTAAGGTTTATCACGCGGGTATATTAAAGTATTTCTGAACTACGTTACGCAATTATGTGTCACTTCAAGCGCCCCTTTATGCAAATCAATTAAGACATGGACACGTTTGGCGTTGGCGGCACGGAGGTGGCGGGCGGACACTTGGCGCGCTTGCGCTCCACGCCGATGCTGCGAGGGTGTATGTACGTCACCAACACGTGTTGCTTCGAGGTGAAAGACCAAGACATTCCCTCTACTCTTGGACTACTCCAGGAGCACCTTGCAGCGACTGCTGCTGAGCTGTCACCCCGACGCACGCGTGGCAAGGCGGAATCCCCCGACACGGCTGCCGGACCGGGGACTGACAAGGAGGGAGAGATCCCTCCTGCTACGCCTACGGATTGGCTGCTGCTGGACAGCCGCCCGGAGCTTCCGCCTGGGTATAACTGACTCGCCAGCTGCACACAGTGCGGGGAAGACGAAACACTGAAGCACCTCCTATGTTTCGGCCCCGCACTCAACCAACAACGAGCCACCATGGTGGCTCAACTACGCGGCATGGGCCTGCCGTCAGCCTTCAGCACGGACCTGCTCTTCCCAGCCCGCAGTTCCAGCAGGGTGTTCAAGGTCGTACTCTGTTACCTTGCCGATTCGATGCTGGCTGACCGACTGTGAGGGCACCCTGCCCGAGACGATGACGACTACCCTCTCCCTTCCCTTATTCCACTTTTCCTACTTTCTATCCCCCCTTCCCCGCCCCTCAGATGCTGAGCCGTGCTCCCTATAAGGGCTGCAAAAACATGCATCTTTTCTCTTTTCCTCAACCTCTACTACTACTACTACTACTCTTGCTCCTAACTCCTCTTTAACTCTGTTCTTTTTTTTTCACGCATGCGCACTGATTCCTGCGGAGGGCCCTCCTGGGCACGGACGGACGTTTCGCCGAGGCATATACAGCTTCACTCTAAAAATTAACTAAAATATGAGCCAGAAAAGAAGGACATTTGGTCTTCTTGGGCGGCGTTTTCTCGGTTATCGGCGTTTTCATCGAAAGGGTCTTTTTGGCATCTTTGTCGGCGGCGGAGGATCTTCAGCATTTCGAGGCACAGCAACCACACCTGAATCTCGGTTGCTGCTTTTAGCCTTCGCATATAGGCTTACGGACGGGCAACGTGCTGTGCCAGTGTTTGGTCAGCACTGCGGCTACACGTAGCGTCCTGGTGACGGCGAACAGGAAGTTCTCCGAGGTCCCCATGGAATTGCGGCGAGATAGTCAACGATGCGGCGAGGTAGTCCGCCTTGCTGTAGATTCGGCACGTTGACGGCGAGTCCTGGTAGTCCCATCACACGGTATGGGAATCGGCAGTAGACGTGGCCTGTTCCTCCGCAGTGATAGCAGAGCGGGCGTTGGTCGGGAGCGCGCCACACGCCCGTCTTCCTCGGGGCGTTGCGCGACCTGACAGGTGGACGGGCTGGCGGCGGAACTCCGTCGTTACCGGTCCGTGGCGGGGGCGCGGAGGGGGGACGTGACGGCGGGAGACAGCGACGTAGCTCATTGCTTCCGGCTCCAGCGTTGCAGGACCTCGCATCGACTGCTGCATCTCTTCATAGAAGGTGTCTGAAATCGAGACTACTTGGGCTTGGGACGAAGGAAACAATCTTCACAGCTCTCCCCCACGACCACTCTGATGGTCCCTCGCAGGTCGTCGGTGCCTAGATCTTAAGCGTCGGTGTAGTTTGTCATTAGCGTACGGCGATTGTATTCCATGTTTCATATGTCCAGTGTCGTCTTGATGTTGGTGTCCTCAGAAATAAACTGAATTTTCTTTGGTTGGCTTCGCATTATGCTCGGTAAATGTGTTGATTCACGCCACGCATAAGGAAGCGAATTTTCTTCTCTTCAGACATGTCGGATTCAGGGCTGCGGAACGAGCGAGTCATCTCCTCCGCGAAGATTCTTATATTCTTGTTCCATAGCTGTATCCTGGTTTCAAGTATAGCTGCGACCTGTTCTCTTCGGACGATGCTTGTGAACGTAATAAAAAAAAAAAACTGCAGCGAAATAGGTCCCACGTTATTAGAGTGGAATTCCGATTCTCGAACCACGTTCCCGCAGAGTACTCCAATGAAAAATACACACGGCGAAGCTTGTCTTCAAAGTTCCAGTAGTTGTAGGTTGACACTCTTCCGAACGTCCGCAGCCAGGTTCGGGGGTCATCCGGCGAAGCTCCAGGGAAGCTCGGTGGCTCCTTGGGTTGTCGAAGTACGATGGCTGCTGATGTTGCTGGGTTCGTCATCGTGGCTCCTGACTTGGTAACGATATTTCTCGCCATCTCAAGTAGAAGGCCGTGCTACTGGGGCAGTGTTTGTAAATGAAATGAATAAAAACAGTTTATTATAGGGTGCCGACCCACAAGACGACCCCGATGGTAATACATTTGCGCATATACCAACGAAGGGTGCTCGAAGTTAAGTTTCTGGAAACGCATCAGATCAATAATGGACATAGCAAAGATGCGCGTGCGATGAATAGGTTGCACATTTCTGCTTAAGTTCTCTCATTTCTTGTTTTATCACTTTTGAAGAGCGCTGGATATACTAAAGAAAAAGAGCAGACTTCTCTTATATTGCACATTTTATGTCTAGTATTCTAGATGAATTTATTGTTGGGCTAGTTGGTGTTGCATAGCTGAACAAGTAAATTAGCATTATAAAAGACAGATAAACAAGAAAGGGAGACGAAGATAAGCGGTACTCACAACTGGTTAATGGCAGCGAAGGATTCTACATACATATCCGCGTGTCCCACATGCCCATGAACGGGCATGTGTACATCAAAGGCGGCGGCGCAAGACTTCGAACTCAGTATCAATTAATACGATATACGGCTCACTTCACGATCTCTGTTCTTGATAAAAAAGGCATCCAGTGCAAGTCTTGATGAAGCGCCACCGCTCCTGCCTAGAATGGTTGTCTCCTTCATCCAGACGCTCATTCTTGTTTATCTTTTTGCGCATGCTCCCTTAAGCGGTCGTTGACACAACGTTCGGTTTTGGCGATATACAGCTGCCGAAAAGACATGGGATGGCATAGACAACACCTCTAGAGCACTTAACAAATGGCTTCTCATGCCCTTTGTTATGCGGCAGCCCCCTTTCCTTTCACAGCAAACTGGAAGGCACAGCTTAAAAAAAACTTGTTGGGCACAGAAAAAAACCAGAGGTATACCATGAGACGGTTTACAACCTTTTTAAGGTTGTGTGACACTTAGTGTATAACTGCAGCTGAAAAAGATTACCACAAGTGACCGAACACCCGATCAGATTGTTCCCTAGCACGCTGAAAACATGAGTGCCAGGCAACTCTTCTTTTCCACATGAATCATGTGGCACTTTAGGGGCGCGATCTTGTACGCGTTCCAAATGGAACGGAGGCGGTCGATGGAACGGACCGCCTCCGTTCCATTTTGGAACGCGTACAAGATCGCACCCTAGATACCAATCTACAGGGGAACAAGAGCGCCGCGTACCGCAGTTACCCTGCTCCAGTCATCGGCTACTGTCCATACGGTATAACCTCGGGCCTCAACTTCGGCAGTTGGACCTTTGCTCTTACTCTTCGTACTCAAAACTTCACTTTTGGAGCAGAGACTCTCGAACAGCCTTGGCGACCGTCAAAGGGAAACCAGCTGCCAAAAAAGGCGGCGTACTTGGTTTGTGAAACTAGACCGCATTTGCTGAGTGCACGACTGCTTGCGCAGTCGCCTTTAATGTACACGTGCCCGTTCATATTGCTCTGTACGCGCATGCGTGACAAGATGATACATATGCAGAATCCTTCCATGTCATTGAACAGAGTTGTCAGTAGCGCTTGTCATTGTATCCCTGTCTTGTCTCTGTTTCCTTTATTGCGCTAATTTACTTGTTCAGCTAATTTGGTAAGTATTATTTTATTAGAACGAGACGGGAAACATTCACAGGCGGTCGTGCATAGAATGTATAGGCATTGTGCAGGTCACAATCGCCCCATAATAATGGTGCAGCAAATTTGTCATTAGTAGCTTCACTATGCGAAACCTGAAAAAATCCCTCATATCGCGATGTTGCTTTCTTATATGTGTCTGTAGAAATAGCTTACGCCACGGGAAGGCTTTACATATTTATCTCAGGCAAATATACTTGGATTTCCGCGCAAATGTCATTTCACTGTTTCACTTTATTAACAGCGAAGCTGTTTCAACCAGCCGTAATTTGTGGTTCGTAGTTCGTGTCAAGAACCTATCAAGAAATAACGCTTTCTTTCCGAGGTGGGATTCGAACCAGCGTACCCACGGTCCCAAGGCGAGCGTCGTAACCACTAGGCTACACAGCCACGCTTGCTGAACATGCATTTATGCCAACCAGATGATTGCGTTCGAGCGTCGTCGTCTTCGTCCACAGCTGGCGCGTTCGCACGCTCGTACCCTGCGTGGTGAAGAATAGGTTTTGCGAGCTATGAGAGAGAGAGAGGGAGACGCGTTGACGGAGCGGGTCTGCTGGAACGCCTTGTCGGCATTGCAACGCGGTGGAATGCGGTGTCGGTGTTGCAACCTACGCTATGCAACGCGCATTGACGCCCGTAAGTGCGAGACGCGCGAAGAAATTATCATCATCATGAGTAATAAGGTGAAAAGTCCGCGCGCACTTCCGGAAAATGCTGGGCCACGATCGCCCAGCTTCGCTGTTTCAAGCGTTGCGCGGCCGAGGACAAAGTTAAGCGTTTTTTTTTAAGTTTTGGAGTTTAATACTTCATTCTGAGCACAACTCCTTCTAACATTTTATTTTGCTTTCCAGTAATAGTTCATCAAGGAATTAGCAAAATAATTAAATAGCGTTAACGTGTGTCGCGGGCTTTCTTTCAAATTTTGAAAAAAAAGTTATGCAACACGTGCACCGGGTTATGCAAAGTTATGCAACACGGGTTCTTTAACGTGCACCTAAATCTAAGTACACGGGTGTTTTCGCATTTCGCCCCCATCGAAATGCGGCCGCCGTGGCTGGGATTCGATCCCGCGACCTCGTGCTCAGCAGCCCAACACCATAGCCACTGAGCAACCACGGCGGGTATTAATCTTTCTCAAAGAAAAATTTGAGTTTTCAGATTTTGTTGCCGTTGCCAGGGATTTCTTTCAACTGCACCAAATAAAAATTTGTGTGGCAGATAACAGTATTTTAAAACTTGTGCTAAATTGCTCGATGAGGCGGTCATTACTCTCACGAGAAATCGTGAGGCTAATGTTACTCTCACGAGGAATCGTGTTACTCTCACGATGTTACTCGCACGAGAAATCGTGAGTAACATTGTACTGTCTGCCGCAAGCAATATTTAAAATTTTGTTGCAGCTAAAGAAAGTCACGGTTTCGCCCGAAAGGCGACGTATCGATTGCCATCGCAATTTAGTCGACAGCTAGCTATACGATGTAATAATAGTACTTTATTCGGCCGTATATACTCGTAAACATTCGCTTACTAATTAAATTAACAATCATGGTGTCACGCACGCACAGACAAACATAAACATATCTCACTCGATGAGCGCGGACGTTCGCTGTCAAAACACTGGCGTGAGGAAGAGCGGCATCAGCAGCGAGTGAATTGACCTTCGTGCTGCCTTTTGCTTCTATGCGGACTCAGCGCCGAGAACACAGCGGACACGATGCTATGAGCCCTCGATGCCCCTAGACTCTCTACTCATCGCAGTTCGCTTCCAAAATAGGGCCCGCGCGGCCGTGCTCAGCTGCACCATACGCAGCACCGCCAGAGCAACCCCCTCCTCCCCCGGGTAACTTGCACGCGGCTTCCTACCCGCCTTCCTCCTTTGCGCGTGCGAGCTCAAGTCGCCATCTTCGGCTCACCCTCTCACGCTGTCACTCGCCCGCTCAGCATACGTCGCGAGGCGACGGTGTTATCGCACTTAGACTTTATAAAGAACATCTCGGTGACGCCGCCGGCAACAATGGCGGTGGAAATGTACCTGGAGTGTCCATATTATTGAATAAAAAAAGACACCATATATATGCCTGTTGTTAGCCTGCCTTGTCTTGTTTCAGTAAGTGCCTTGCATTGTTAAATTTAATAATTATTGCGCCAGCTGCTCCTTACTGTCATTTATGCTGGCCCGTCTACATTAGTCTCCCATTGCGTACGTTTCGCTTTTCTGCTGCATTTGAAGGTGTGTGAACACGTCGTTCTGTGAGTTTGTTCTAGCCGAACACAATCTTCTCAGGAGCTAAATATTGCTCTCAGAAAGGGCCCTCTATGGTGGATTTCATTACGTATTGAATTCTTTACGTATAATATTAAGGGCCGTTATTGAATTTATAGAAGTTTACACAAAACCGACGATAGAGGACAAGGAAACATTACGAACTGCTCATTTGGAGCTCAACAAAAAGTAATAAACTAAACAATATCACCGTGTGTGCCTAGGTCACGGCAAGTTGATACACGTGGTTCGCAAGTCATATAGAAGATTTTCAATATGTAACGCTAACTTTAACAGAAACGAGATACGTGCTACACAAAATCTGCTGGCACATGTGGTTTACGAGCATCGTCAGAGAGAATTTTTAAGAACAGCCAGACTCATCAATTGTGCAGCAACTAACATGTCTTAATATCTTTTTTTTTCATTGTGGTGACCACAAAGGCCCCTGGAGGCATTTTCATAGCGAGGAGAACAAAAATTCAAGGGGCACTTAGTTATCTCTACGTGGATGAATGCGAAAGCACTGTGACCACTAAAGGTCGAAGGTTTGACTTCCACCAAAGGTTGAAGGTTTGAGTGCCTTAATTACTTTATCTGAATTATTCCCTGTGTCTTAAATATAATCCCCTTATTAAACACCAGCGGCCGTGGCTTCGACTCCCACCAATTGTGGTTTCGAGTGCCATAATGAACTCTATCTTATATAAACCTGCCTTAATTACCTTCGCCTTTTCTCACTCTGCCTTAATTCGCTTTGGACTAAATAATTTTGCCCTGATTTACGTCATCAGCTGCCTCGATTGGCTTACTTGGACTCACTTGACATTTTCGACCACCGTTTGGTCACGCCAACGGCGCCTAAGCCAGATTTTCTACCTCATGAAGCCGTATATAATGCATTAACAAATACAGCTTTTTATTTGTCCCAGCGCGATTGTCATATGTTTATATTGGTATCGTTGAGAAAGTTGCTGTGAGTACAAATTGCTGGGGTGCTAATGTTCCGAGGTATTCATGATCAAATCTGACACTCACTGGGCAATCAGAGGCGTGGATTTCGACGCAACCTCAAGCCTCCATTGTTACGTGAAGAAGATTGACGATCACACTCCAACGCAGGCACATTGTGCAAGACAATTATTGTTATTAAATATGCCATGTTTGTAAAGGACGTTCCGCATACAGGAAGCTGCATCACAATGAGAACTTGACGTCATGTCAAGATCCACGTCCAAGAATGCGAATTTTCAAAAATGACAGTATATGAAGTAGGGCGTGTAGCATGCTTCTTGCGGTACCAGAAATATTGTATTTGAGAAATGGATGCCACACGAAGGTTGTCGTTGCGACGCCTGATATGTTTGGTTGAAGAAGCTTTTGATGATGTTACGCACTGCGGGAAAGTAATTTCAAAACTTCACAAAAATCCCTTCATATTGGAGTGGGTATCAACCACGGGAAACGAAGCTCACGCTGTGCTTCTTGCACTACCTAAAGAAGATTTAGAAGCAACAGTGCACCCGTACCTACCTAGAGTTAGCATTGCACTTCACCGCCACTACATCGTAATGGGAACGTTGTTATTTCTTAAACAATGATATCCTGAGGAAAAAGACAATCGAACATCCCACGATTCCATGGATATATATGAATATGTTAGTTCACACGAACCTCAGCATGCGCACTAAATCACAAGCCGCTTTTTGATGGCAGGACGAGAGCTGTATACCTACGGTTTCTACAGGCCTTCAAAATTCTACATACTGCACATGATACTGGAAGACATACGCACAACTACAACTTAATAGATGAAAAGAGAAGCAATAATTTTCCGGTTTCATGTCACCAGTTTTAACATCGCGCTTTCTTAGCGGCACACGGCTGCAGACGGGTCACTGATGTATCCAATTCTGCTTTTCTTATTGTAGTAGGCTTCTACCATTTTCCCCGTGATTGTCTCGTTGCTTTGCCCAAAAAGGTCTGAACGTCTGACAGTCGGGGCTCACATCTGCAGAAAGCACAATTTGTGAGAAAGTGCGCACCTCCCATATTTGTACCCACTAACGCATGTTACCGTAATGCAACCCTTTAAAATATCGGTACTCAGTACTAGTGCTCCAGTTCCGCTCAAGCGACATGCGCAGGTGTTCCTCCCCTGCGAGGATTAGTTGTATGTCCAGCATGAAAAACCCGCATCGCTAGTCACTGGGGTGCCCTTCACCGAGGATGAAGCTGGGCGAGCGGGCGGGGGCGCCGCAGGGAACGAACTGACAGCGAGAGCGGCTGTTCCACGCAACTCGAGTACTGTGTAAACACCTTGCGGAGATGCGGGAAAGCAAATGTGACAGCGCTATGGCGGGCGCTGGGCACGGTGGTCCAGCGTGCGATAATTGAAATTAAAGGGCGGCGCCGGGCTCAACAAGGAAGGGCGCGCAGCTCGCTCTTCGATGTGTACGCACGTCGTGTAATGGGCACCAAGAGCTGTCGCATGCTCTCATGTTGAACTAATAGGTATATGAGACCTGACACAACCAGAGTGGAGGGCACTTTTTGGTGCCGCGCGTTTTGTTGTTGGGTTGTGCACTCTAGCGCTGCACGGGCGGCAAGATGCGGGCATCTAATGTAGCCGGTGTGGTCCATGCAGTGAATAAAAAAGTTATGGCACATTGACAGCCACGGGAAAATGAAGTAGAGAAGCGCCCACAGGCAAGCGAAAAGACAGAAAGATTAGCCATCAAGGAAAAAAAAAACGGTTGAACCATTAAAAAAATTAAAAAAAAATTGGCCGTGCAGTAATGTTTTGGAGATGATTGGCGACCACATTGCGATTAGCATTGTCTCTTAAGATAGTTGTTAAACAGTTATAACAGTTATGATACGCGATGAAGCCTTCTGATAGTCAAACTAACGAGACAGTAGTGGTGGTATGAAAACGGTTTTCGGCGGGGGATGGGTCCCTCAGTCCTGGGCGCCACTGGTCTCTGTGCCTCACTGGACTTCATCGAGAAGAACACTCTGGCTCTCTAGATCTTCGTTACCAAGCCAAACCTTCCACTGGCTGTTACTTGGAGATATGTTGAAATGCAGAGTGTTTACTTTTAAGCGTTCAGGTTGCGTTCCATGTACGTACATATTTATGCATAGCAACGTACATTTACACAAACTTTCCACTCACAAATTATTTACCTTTACTACAACTCGAACTGGAATAGAAAGGAGCGCCCTGGGCTCAACGGCGCTCTGGGCTTGTTGCTGTTTACAGTTTTTTTAACTAAAGCGAAGCTTTCTTTGTCTCTTCCCTCGACTTTCCCCCTGCTGTGGCTGCTACTGCTGCTGCTGTCGTTGTCTTGCACGCCGCGTCGAGGACTGGTTTAGAACGTTTATAATGTACATGGTAGGAACACCGGTAGGGACGAGCCCTTTTCAGAGAAAACCGCGTGGGCGCTACCACAATGCCCTCTGGAGCTCTCTGGTTGTTGTCACAATGCCATCTGGAACTCCCTGGTCGTCGACACCATGCCCTCTGGACAGCTGTGTTTACGCGTTAGCCCCCCGCCAAAGCATTGCAGAAGCTGCAGCGCTGATTTTATTTGTACAATACTGACAGTTCCCTTTTGGCAACCAAAGCTGGAGTGGTTAGCAATGAAGTATTAGCATTACATTAGGTACAGGTGCGTAAATTTCAGAATAAAAGAGTAAAAAGCGAAGAACAAAGCAAAATAGAAATAGCAAAAAGCATAAAGAAAAGAGCAAGAAGGTCTTAATGCACGCAGTCAAAATCACTTTCAAATAATATTCTGAAAACTCGTGCGCGTAACGAAGAGCAAAGATTCAATGATAACTTTACATTACACCGATAAAATGCGAAGAGCTTTATGAGTTAGTGGACAACAAGTGTACTGAAAAAAAGTGTGCGTGCCACTGATATGTCACAAACAATTTCTATGCAGCAAATCTGATAGATCACACAAGATCAGGAAGGGCAGCTAAACATGATTCATTGCTCGCTAAATTTGTAACTTCTTGCTGCACTGAATTCCCCTTCCGTATAGTTCGTGGGAAAAACGAAAACCAATACGCCGAAGTTCGCAACTGTGCCATTAGAATAGACTTTTCATGCTTATGTCTCGTGCGTCTTGATTCGTTTAAAAGCATGCATGTATCAAATTTCAGTTTTGTCTGATTGTTCACAATGTTGTATATAATTTTTTATCGATTCAATTTACGACGTGAGTCCAGTGTTGTAAGGCCTGATCGAATTTGGAGTTCACTAAAAGATGAAATCAGTGAGAAGAAAACTGGGCACAGGACAAGGCAAGATGTATGCACTGAAAGATAAGCAAGTTAGTGTCATCAGCAATTTCGATGACATAGTAAAAGCAGCGGGAGAATTCTATACTGCCCTGTACAGATCATAGAGCAGCCAAGCTAATTTCATTCGAAAAAGTGATGAACAGGCTCCTACTATAAGTAGCGATGCAATTAGAAGGGCCTTGGAAGACATGACCAGGGGAAAAGCTGCTGGAGAAGAAAGAATAACAGTCGATTTATTCAAAGATGGAGGAAATATCATGCTTGAAAAGCTTGCGGCCCTTTATACACAATCCCTCATGACATCAAGTGTACCAGAGAGCGGGAAGAAGGCCAACATTATACTAATCCATAAGAAGGGAGACTTTAAAGAATTGAAAAATAATAGGCCTGTTAGCTTGCTTTCAGCATTGTATAAACTATTCACCAAGATAATTTCCAATAGAATCAGGGCAACACGACTTCAGTCAATCAAGAGAACAGGCTGGTTTCAGGAAGGGATATTCTACGACGGATCATATCCATGTCATCAGTCCGGTAATCAAAAAATCTGCGCAGTACAAGCAACCTCTCTATATGACTATCATAGAATACTTAAAGGGATCCTGATCGCGAGAAGGAAATTTACAGAAGAGTAAAAGAGGACAAGGGCAAGATGTATGCACTGAAAAATAAGCAGGGTGCATACGGCCGGCATTGCCAAATCCTGGCTGGGAGCTTAGTCCAGACTGATACCATAAGACTTACACAACCGATACCAAGAGAAGGGAAGCGCAGTCGTGGACGGCAGAAAACTAGGTGAGGTGATGAAGTTAGGAAATTTTCAGGCGCATGTTGGAATCAGCTAGCGCAAGACAGGGGTAATTGGAGATCGTCGGGAGAGGGCTTCGTCCAGCAGTAGACATAAATATAAGCTGATGATGAACGAACAAATGTATTTTGGTTGAAGGCATATAAATGAAACTAAATGTTTTTATCCTTCGCTTTCGATAAGGGCAATATTTGTATTAGAATATGGCTCCCAAACGGCATCAGCATGTTTAAGTAATGATCTTTCTAATGATGTGTAAGGGACAAGCTTTGTTTTCCTTGTAGCGCGTTTCAAACGGTGTCTCAGTAACCATAATTCGTTTAATGCTGCTCATGCTATGTATTTAATGTGAACATTCCAGTTCAGTGTTTTGTGTATGACCACACCGAGATACTTGTATTTGCCAACCGTCGTAATGGCGGCATTATTTATGGTGTATGTGTGTTCTAACTGATTCCTCTTTATTGTTAATGACATGTGGGTGCACTTTGAAACATTAAGGTTCATCTGTATTTCCTGGCACTAATTTCCGATATATTTTATGGTAATCATGAAGTATTATATCATCTTCAGCTGACAGAATGTTCAATTAGACAAGACAGTCGCCTGCAAGTAAACGGCAACGCACTGATGAATGAAGTGCTAGATGGATAAATAAAGTAAGGAGGGAAGTGGCCCAAGTACTGAACATAATGGAACGCCTGAGAGCACGAGTGCATGTGGTGGGTCTGATGCGCAAATGTGAACATATCGCTTTCAGTTGGATAAATAAGAGTCAAGCCATTAAAGAATACGTTGATTTCGAAGAACACACCTAAGTTATATCATTAAATTGGCATAAGAAACACAATTGAAGACTTTTTTTTTGAAGTCTAAAAAATTATATCAACTTGCCCTCCTTTGTCTAGTGCTGTCATTAGGTCATTAGTCGCGTGGAGAAGTTGTATAACAGTTCATAAGCCGCGCCGAAACCCGTGTTGTCTCTCGGAGAAGTTTCTGTCTTCTAGATGGATGCTTAGATGCTTGTAAATGAAATGTGCGAGTACTTTGCTCGAAGTACATAAAAAGTGAGACCGGTTGGTAGTTAGGCACAGAAAATTTATGGCCGGATTTGTGCACGGGAATTACTTCAACAAATTTCCAGTTCACGGGAAGCTCCCCTTTGAGCAAACTTCCGTTATAGATGAGGCAAAGGTACTACTTTGAACACCATTCAGCGTATCTGTAAATGGAGGTGCTTGGTATATCGTCCTGCATTGCCCGCAGATGTTGTTGTGTCTAAATGAAGTAAAGGCACCAATACACCCTCATCACTCACATCAAGCTCTGGAACGTGAATACCTGGGCTAATGAAATTGAGGAGCTGTGAATGACCCGCCAGAAAGACAGTGGAAAAGTATGTATTCAATGTTTTGGCAATGAGGGAGCTATGAGTGACAGTGGTGTCATTGCTTATAATAGCTTTACTTCCTGTAATGTGCAACCAAAACTTACGCGGGTCTGTTAGGAATCTGTGGACCTTGATGTTAAAAAAGTGTTGTTTGGATGACTTTTATTTTCTCTTGCATCTCTGGACCAGGGGGCCGAGTGGAGCGGACGCGCTTCATTCACATGGGCTGCTGCTTGTATCGCGAGTTATTGTGGTTGACCTCAACCAAACTTCACGATTTTGTATCGTTGAACTCAACAAGGCAAGCGGCAGCATTTAAGTTTCCTTTAGTACGTGGAAGTACTTATAAATAAGCGCGAATCTTCTTGTAGTCTTGAACGCGTAATTTTCGCATTAATTTGTGCTTTAATAACGGATGTAGAGTACGAACAGACAGTTTATGGCGTTTGTGCCGCATGATATGTCAATGACCATTTATTTAAGGTCATCCTGCAGTTAAGTAGCAGGCTTATGGTTATGTATACCTAGACGTGTAATATTCTGCTCGGTTTTCCTTTTTTTGTACAGTAAGCTGAAGTTGTAAGTCCGAATCCTGCTCGAGTCCACTACATTTTCAGGCATAGAGTGGTGACTGAAAATGCCAAGCTGCATTCCAATTACCATGGTCCCTATCGGGTACTGCAACAGACATCCGCAGTCAACTACCTCATCGAGCCGATGGACGCGGATTCTGACCAGCGTCATCGCGGCCAGGAAATCGTCCACGTCTCCCGCCTGAAGCAGTGCCACGAGCCCCCTGTCTTCTCCTGCCCCTAGGTCGCCAGGATGGCTCCTCTTTCGGAAAGGAGTGACTGTACTGAAGGCACTGGGCCACGGTGCTGGTGAAGGAAGAAGAAGACTAGCAACGCTTGCTCGCCGGCTTCGCCATAGCTCCCTTTGACTTGTTTTGTTCTACCGTTCAAACGCTAGATCGAGTGCTGCTAGGCAAACATCCCCATTAGAGTATATATATATATATATATATATATATATATATATATATATATATATATATATCGCCGAGGGCTAGTGGGGCTTTACTAGTCAAGGTGCCACCAAATTATGAAGGTCCACTAAGCTTCAACAATCACTCCCGCACCGGAACAGGAAGTGGCCTCCCTGCTGCAGTATTCGGCCGCTACCTCCATACTGATTCCATAAATTTACCCAAGGACCTTAGTCTCCAAAGGTGCGGAGCACCTGACCAAGGCGGTGGTCAGACCTGCTACGCGGCAGAGCGTGCTAAGAATCTCTGGGTCTCAACAGGCCGCCAATGGAAACTGAACGTGGCAACGTTGAACACGCGCACCCTATAGAGTGAGGCTAGTTTAGCAGGGCTATTTGCAGAATTATCAGGTATTACCTGGGGTATTATTGGCATTAGTTAGGTGAGAAGAACTGGTGAGCTTTATACAGTGCTGACTAATGGCCACGTCCTCTGCTACAGAGGTCTTCCAGATAGGAGAGAATTCAGGAATATAATTTCTAGTCCATAAGGACATAGCGGGCAACATTGATGAATTCTACAGCATTAATGAGAGAGTAGCAGTCGCCGTAATAAAGCTGAATAGAATGAAGGTAATACAAGCCTACGCCCAAACCTCCAGTCAAGATGATGAAGAAATAGAACAGTTTTATGAATATGTTGAATTAGGAATGCGAAAGGTGCAAACTCAGTATACTGTAGTTATGGGCGACTTCAGTGCAAACGTGGGGAAAAAGCAGGCTGGCGAGCAAGCAATTGGCAACGCGGAGAGTAATAGGCTCCGAATAATGAATACCTTGGTCAGGAAGCGCAGCAACAGCAAGTGGACCTGCAAAAGCCCTAACGGAGAAACAAGTAATGAAATAGACTTCATACTCTGTGCCAATCCCAGCATAGTGCACGACGTAGAAGTGTTAGGTAGGGTGAACTGCAGTGACCGTAGGTTAGTGATGTCTAGGACTTCTCTCAATTTGAACAAAGAAAGAATAAAATTAGTCAAGAAGAAACAGGCCAGCCTAGACGCAGTAACGGAAAAACCAGACTAATTCAGGCTAGTGCTCGCAAACAAACATGCAGCTTTAGAACAGGAAGATTAATACAACATAGAGGTAATGAATGAAACCGTAACGAGGCTGATCTCACAAGCAGCAATTGAAGTGGGAGGTAAGGCACCAAGACAACCACTAGGTAAGCTCTCCAAGTAACAAAGGACCTAATAAAGAAACTGCAAGACACGAAAGTGTCAAACTCGAGAGATCAGATAGAATTTGCTGAACTTGTCAAAACTTATCAACGAGAAGAAAGTCAGGGATATTCGAAATTATAACGTGGGAAAGATTAAGCCGTAAAATATGGAGGCAGCATTAAATTACTGAGAAGAAAACGCGGCAAAGGACAAGGCAAGATGTATGCTGTCAAATATAAGCACGGAAATATCATAAGCAATTTTGATGACATTGTAAAAGCAGCAGATGAATTATGTACTGACCTGTACAGTACCCAGAGCAAACAAGCTGCTTTCATTCGAAGTAGTGATAAACAGGATACAGAAACTCATTCTATAACTAGCGATGACGTTAGAAGGGCCTTGTATAACATCAACAGGTGAAAAGCTGCTGGAGAAGATGGATTAACAGTCGATTTATTCAAAGATGACGGAGATATAATACTTGAAAAGCTTGCGGCAATGGCTCATGACTTCAAGTGTACCAGAGAGCTGGAAAAACGCCAACATTATACTAATCCATAAGAAAGGAGACCCATTATAGACCCATTAGCCTGCTTTCAGCATTGTTTAAAATATTCACCAAGATAATTTCCAATAGAATCAGGGCAACACTTGGCTTCAGCCAACCATATTCTGCGATGGATCATATTCATGTCATCAATCAGGTAATAGAGAAATCTGAGGAGTACAATCAATCTTTCTATATGACTTTCATATGTTATGAAAAGGCATTTGATTCAGTAGAGAGACCAGCAGTCATAAAGGCATTGCGTAATCAAGGCGTACAGGAGGCACACGTGAATATCTTAGCAAATATCTTTAAGGATTCCACCGCTACCTTGGTTCTCCACAAGAAAAATAGAAAGTTACCTATCTATAAAGGGGTCAGGCAAGGAGACACAATCGCTCCAATGCTACTTGCTGAATGCTTAGAAGAAGTATTCAAGCTCTTAGACTGGGAAGGCGGAGAAGTGAGGATCAACGGCGAATATCTCAGCAACCTTCGGTTTGCAGATGAAATTGCCCTATTCAGCAACAATGGGGACGAATTACAGCAAATGATTGAGGACCTTAACCGAGAAAGTGTAAGAGTGGGGTTGAAGATTAATATTGAGAAGACAAAGATAATGTTCAATAGCCTCGCAAGGGAACAAGAATTAAAGATCGCCAGTCAGCCTGTTAGAGTCTGCAAAGGAGTACGTTTATCTAGGTCAATTACTCACAGTGGACCCTCACCATGAGAAAGAAATTTATAGAAGAATAAAATTGGGCTGGAGTGCATACGGCAGGCATTACCAAATCCTGACTGGGAGAACCACTGTCGTTGAAAAGAAAAGTGTACAATCATTGCATTATACTGGTGCTAACATATGGTGAAGAAACTTGGAGGTTAACAAAGAGGCTCGAGAACAAATCGGGGACCGCACAAAACGCGGTGGAACGAATAACGTTAGGCCTAACGTTAAGGGACAGGAAGAGAGCGGTGTGGATTAGAGAACAAACACGGATAGCCGATATTCTAGTTGGCATTAGGCGGAACAAGTGGAGCCGGGCAGGTCATGTAATGCGTAGGCTGGATAACCGGTGGACCATTGGAGTTACAGAATGGATATCAAGAGAAAGGAAGCGCAGTCGAGGACGGCAGAAAATTAGGTGGAGTGACGAAAATAGGAAATTCGCAGGCGCATGTTGGAATCACCTAGCGCAAGACAGGGGTAATTAGAGATCGCAGGGAGAGGCCTTCGTCCAGCGGTGGACATAAATATCGGCTGATGATGATGGCAATCAGCAGAGTCACGGCTCCCCGTACCAGGGTCTCAAAAACAGCGAGAGAGACAAATTGAACACTCTAATACGAAAGACCTACAAGCTGTCACTAGGGCTTCCACCGATGAGATGGACGGAGAAGCTACTCAGCCTGGGCATCCGCTATACTTGGGAGGAACTAGCAGAGGCCTACAAGACGAGCCAGGTAGAGCAACTTAAGCTCACCAGCACAGACATGGACACGCTAATAAGACTGGGCTATGCAGTCGAATATGAGTCCACAAAACAGCGGCTTCCTCTACCCCTGAGGGAGAAGATCACGGTGGCCAGCATCCCGAGAAACATGCACCCTGAATACAACAGATAAAGGAGGTGAGCGAGAGTGCAAGCTACCAAGCTACTTGCACGCTACTTGCACGAGAGTGCAAGGCTTACGAAGTACCAAAACAAGGAGAAGTCAGATACACCGACGCGTCAAAGTCCAAGAACAGAGCGGCCCACGCTATCAGCGTGACCAACGGTCAAGGACAAGAGGTAGCAGCGGCCTCGGTAAACACTCCAGACATCGACTGTGTGGAAGAAACGGCGATAGCCCTGGTGGCCACTACGGGCGAGCTAGAGGAAGATCACATCACAGTCATTACGGACTCACAAACAGAATGTAGAAATTACCAAAAGGGCTGTATTTCCAAACAAGCCCTGAGCATCCTCGAAAAACTAGACAATTTTCAATAACTGTACATCGTCTGGGCCCCGGGACACGACTCCCTGACGGGTAATGTAGCGGCTAACGCTGCTTCCCGAGATCACATTCTCCAGGTTATCCCACAGGGTTCACGAGCACCAGTACACAAACATGATAGCATCCCGAAAAGGTACGCCACTATCCTGAGTCATTACATACTGGGTAGAAGGATCTACCCACCTACGCATCCCAAGCTGACAGGAGAAGAGGCGGTGATGTTCCGCAAACTACAGACCGGCACATTCCTGCACGGCACCCTGCTACACGCCATGTATCCTACGAGCTATACTCACAAATGCGCCTTCTGCTCTGCACCCAATGCCCTCTACTACATGGTATGGGAATGTCAACAAAACCCATCGACACCAGCCTTCACTGGACCAACCCTCGAGCAGTGGGAGGCCCAGTTGACAAGCCGGAGCCCTGAAGACCAGCATTGCCTGGTGAGCAGGGCCAAGCTATCGGCTCAGGCCCACGGCATCCTGGGCTAGCGACGCCGCCCACCTCGGACGATATTAAGGTCTGCTCATTTCTGTAAATAAAGTTTATTCCTCCTTTCATCTCTGCGCAACTAATTTTGCAAACGCTGACGCTTGAAAGTGAAAGTCGTTTTAGGCGACGTTTTACATGAAAGATCTCACGAGTGATCCGTGGGTGGACACGCGTTCGTTTTTGTACTTTTCTTAGCACATAGGGTTATTCCCCTCCCGTACCCTGCCTTATGCAGGGCGCGGGCGGTGACCCTTCGACATATACAGGCTCGTGCGTATCCTAACCTTGCGGTTCTATATACCCTGAAAGGTATCCCAGTGTGGACTGCCCTGCCTGTGGACTAACGGCAACATTGAACCATGTGTTGTGGGAGTGAGAAGTCATCTGCTCCGCCTTCAGCGAGGATAGGTGGGCTGCGCTTTTAGGCCACCCCGAACTCAACGACCAAACCCTGGCCGTCCAGAGTGTCCGCGATCGGGCCGTCAAGCTCGGCTTGGCGGTCCCTACGTGGGACTAGCCAGGTGACGCGGAGTCTCCCCTGCGTCCTCTTTGGACCTAAATAAAGTTATTTCATTCACTCACTCACATAGTCATTCATTCATTGGTGTACGGCGTTCTTAAATTGTAACCACATCGCAACCAAATCCTGCCTTACCACTGGCCAGATGTGGCCAGATGTGCACTTTTCTGCGAAAAATCATCGTATTCCCTTTCCAGAAAATGAAGCATACTCTCGTCTTGAGTATTATTAAAATCTATATATTCTTTATGTTCCTCACTTTCTTGAATTTGTTGTAGTTCGCTCCTAAAAAGTACTGCTGCGTGATCCGATATGCCAGGCAGAATTTCAGCCGTAAAGCCACATTCGCCGACGGCAGGCGAGACAAAACTATGTCGAGAAGTGCGCTTGAGTTTGACGGAACGCGTGTCGGCTCATGTACAATCTGTTTAAGATTAAAAGAGAAAGCTAAATCCAGGATCGATTCAGTGTGCGTACTTGATGGATCAGCACACAAAAGGTCCCAGTTTGTCTTTGGCAGGTTACAGTCTCCATACATAAGGATGCAGCTAAATCGTTTACTGTGTTCGTGTAAAAAAATCTTGTAGGGAATCCATGACAGTGTTACCAGCATTGGGTGGCCTATAAATTGCACTGACAAGAATGTTGCAGTGACGTAGCTGAACGAAAACCCATACCATTTCTACGGTGATACTATGGGGCACAAGCGAGAAAGGAATTTCTTTATTAAAACACGTGCAACACCTCCCCCTCTAGAGCCACGATCGCGGCAAGTAATTTTGAGCGTCGTTGGTATAATGTTTTTGTTCAGCCACGTTTCCGTTATCGCAATGTACACGGTAGGGTTTGTACTCACCTGCAACAGGCCAGAGGGGAAGGAGTATGGTAGAGAGAGGAGACAGTGAATGCGTGCAGCCAACGCCATGACGAAAAGGCTGAATAATATCCCTTGCCTCCTATTGGTTTATAATGCCTTGCCACTCTTCGCTCGTGGCAGCTTCCATACATGGGAGGATCGCGGGGGAAGGCAACGCGCCGTTAGAAAGCATGCTTTGTTTGGGGTCTCTTCAATAAAAGAAACGCTACTACTAACACGGCAACCTTGCGGACAAGTAAAAATTTTAGTTGAAAATATGATACGGCACGTTTCTGCTCTTTCTTATAAATAAACGCCGTGCAAGTTTGTACATGGGGACAACTGACGCACAGCGTGCAGACGCAAAGCCGCACTAAAGCACGGCAGCGTCAAGACGACACAATCGGTTGTTCTGGAAATCAACACTTCAGCCACGATGTGATGCGCTCGTGTGAGGGAGTGAGCGCTAACTTTCTCGCAAGCTACGAACAATGGCACAACAACGCCTCGAGCAAACACGTCTCGGTGTGTGTTGTGTGTACTATACGTAGACAAACACAAGTGGTACACGCAAGGCAACATTTAACATAACATCACGACAGTCGTAGGCCGTCAACATCACTGCCAAATACCGTTAAACAGCGCGCAAAGCTTCGCTTACATGGATTCCCACACTGCGAGGGATCTGCATACGTTTTGCACGTTTGCAATTTTCGTGACAGCGCTTTCATCAAGGATGAGCAAGAGGACACTACTATGAAAACCTGAAGGACAAGGTCATTTACGGCTCATTTTTAGGACGACGTGCCTTTGAAAGCTCGGAGCAGCTCATTTATCCCGAGGGGGGAGGGGGGAGGGAGGACACTGGCCCTTCCATAATTGAAAGTGGGAATGAAGTTTGTTATTTGCCCACCCATTCCTTCTTTTACATTGTATAACATATGCATTATAGCTCTTTACATATTGTAGTCTTGGCGCCTGTGCTGCTCGCGCAGCAGCTCACATACAATCCCCTTTGCGTCTTGTTCTAATTTTTTTATTAGAGACCACAGCCATGATCTGGAGCACGGTGGTAGCTTGGATGACATTTATGAAGGACATTGTTTGACTTTCTTGATAATGAACAGAACGCCGGAATTGTGTTGAGCACAGTTGTGCATACCTCTTCTATGTCATAATCATCCCTCATCAAAGCTTTGCCTTCCAATCTCCATGTGCAATCTCCCTGTTTCGCTTCCAATCTCCTTGTGCATAGCAGTAGGTTTGAGCACACTAGATCAGGTCGACCTGTCTGTCTTCCTTCAAAAGTTCTCTCTTTCCAATACATTCACAAGCAAATTGGTGAGGAAGCCGTGTTTTATAATTTGGAGCTCACTTCACTCTCTGCTGACCTTTTTGCGGCAATTACAAGGCAAATTCTTATGCCTTCAAAACAATACAGAAACTTTCCAATGATTCCTCCGTCCTTCCTGAGTTCTCTCGATGCATCTACGAAGACGCTTCAATGGAGTTGTGCAGAATATTCAAGGCATTCATGAAAACTCTGGAAGGCTGACCACAAGAAAGTTCAGTCTTCGAAAAAGACGTGGTCAGACTTCCCGATTAAGCGAAGGCCACTGCTGGGACCTCCTTCCGAATTTCGCCCAGACGTTGTACTGGGCCAGGCGCACCGAGCTAGCACGCACAGTGCAGACTTTTGTTCGATAAATTTGCATGCGCCTGCCGCATTTCAATTCTCAGTGCCGGTCATCGACCTTTTTCTTTTTTCTTTTCCCTTTCACTTCAATGTGCATAACTTTAGGGGAATGCTGGCCAGTTAATATGTCTCCAGATCGAGGGTACGCCGGCTCTTTAATGAATTCTTTGCAATATATTATTCCAAAGATAGCGCTATTTACAATGGCTGTATGTTATGTGGGGTGTGAAATTAGGAAACTTGAAGCAATACGCTGGAGTCAGCTGACGCCATAGAGGAGTAATTCAAGACCGCTTTAGGAGGCCTTGGCGTCCTGCATTGTGGAGGTAAACATGACAGTGACGACGATAATGATAATGTAGTCTTAGCTAGCTTCCTTGTTTTTCGAGAACATGGTAACGAAATGTACGCCAGCCAAGTGCTAGGAGTTAGTTACAGTGTGCCGAAAGGTGTGCGGTCAGCCGCAAGATAAAATGAAAACTCAAATCCATTTGTTCCCGCACAGCATACGATTGGTGTAAGAGTCACGAGAGCCTCCGGGAGGTCGTCACACCGTCAATATAACATATTTTGTTCCTATATATAGTTCTATATTAGCTGTTATTTCTATACTTTCCTTCGAGTAGCCATCTGCAATAGTTAAACAATAGTTTGAATATACATCACCGAACAAGGATGAAACGCTGACAGCTTCTATGCCATTGCCCGCAAATATATGCATATTATTTGCAAAATTTGAGGGCGCGTTGGCATGAAATAACATATTTGCGGGCACCTTCCCTATATTACGAGTGTACACGAAAAAAAATCTAGAAAACGATCGCTTCTTGCAACATTTTAACCCCATGATGTAGAAAATATCAAAGAAGAGTACTCAGAAGTAATAGAAGCATTGCTAGACCTTAGAGTCAAGCCAGCTTCACGTCAAAAATTTGAAGCTACGCTATGACGCTCATCGTAACAATTGACTCTACACGTCAACCATCAATAATTATCGGTGACTGGCTATGTAACTCCAAAAGTTTGCAACACGGGGAAGCAATGGGTTATATTCCGCTGTATTCTTCAAATTTTGTTTTTGTGTTGCCATCATGCAATGCATACGATATAAAGCGTGTGATTATGCGAGTTCACAGCCTGGTGTAGTGCAAGACAAAAATTGAGGCTACAAACGAATGCAGGCATATTGGCATTTTTAGAAAAGTAAGAAATGCCGATTTGATCTTTTAGCCCTGGCGGTTTAACTTCACGTGACGTACAGAAAGCTCGAAACATGAGTAAAACGGAACTAAAGCAGAAACGAAATAGACTTAGCCAAACGCATGCAGGATACATACCCTGTACACAATATATGCTAGTAAACTTTCTTGGGCAAAGGAAACCGAAGAAAACACCCCTAACGACCACATTGCAATCGAAAAACTGCGTGACTTTTATGGCCCCTCAACATGAATGTCCTTTAATGGTGCAGTTGTGCTGGCGTTCCTATCCACAACTGCTTTAGTAAAAAGGAGAGGGAAAAGACAAAGGAATAAGTAGTACAGTAAAGAGATTGAACCCGCAGAATCAAAGTTGCCCTCGCGGGAGTGTTCCTACTGCACCAATTAGGCATATTCCACGCAGGTAGTTCAACTATCCAGGAAGACCCTACAGTGTGTGGTACTTTGTCGACGTCTGTAGCTAGAGGCTCTTCTTCTCCTGAACGACCACACACAATCAGCGGCAGAGTGTTTCAGACTTTCCCAGAAGGCACACTGGCACTCTCCCAAGAATTACCTCACGTCGCCACAGTCGTACAAGAATTCAGCAGAAGATGTATAGCTCTCTTTTGCCGGAGTGCGACGTGAGTAGGATACTCGGAAGCAGTGAGATAATTGCCGTTTGCGGAGACAGTACGCGCAAAACGTGCGAGTTTGCCGTGTTCCAAGTGGCTCAGTGGGTACACGAAGAGGTAAGGCCGGTAATCGAAAGAACGCACGCAGTCTTCGCGGAAAAAAAAAGTTCGCTGTAGTCGCAATCCCAACTCTCGTTACGCATCCGCCTTTGTGCGACGCACTTAGGAATCTAGCCAACTTCGAAGAGTGGCTCAAACTAGAAGGCGGCCGCGACATACGACGCGCTCGAAGCATGCCACGAATGCATACCGAAGGGGAGAAGTAGGAAGACGCCTTGTAATCACAGACACGTATTAGCGCAATGGCGGTTCAGACTGTGTTCCCTTCAACAAACGGTTGTTCCTGCACCTGAAAGAGAATGCTTGCGTTATTCTGCTTGACACTGTTTCGACGTCTGAATGGACGACCTCAGCAATTTAGTGCACCTCTCGAATAAACGTTACATATCCCGAAACATTTCGGCGATTTGTTCAAACAATTTTTGCTGGCGGCCACAAGGAGTGGCTTTGTTCTTAAAACTTGATTGCTCAGCTTCGGCCGTGCTCTGTGTATGAATACTTATAGCCACAGATGTAGCCTTGTCATTATTGCAGAATTATTTTTCCGCTATATGTGACAGGTTCAGAACTACTTGCGCTGTTTCGAATGTGAAACGAGCTCAGCACCAATAGCTGAAGCAATTGGTATATCCATTTACGCTAAAGTACCGTAATTAATAATCAGGTACTGTTTACCTTGATTTCTAGCGTCTTAAAAGCCTTAATTACCTGAAGATATAAGGTGTGTGCGTAGTTGGAGTTGCTTATCTCTTAAACTACGCCAGTATTGGTATCAGCGTTGGAGTATAGGCTTCAAAAGCGATGATCCCAAATAATGCTAGGCACTATATGATAATACGCCTGTGGGGAGTTTTTGCCCGAATGTTTTTTAATTTCATAAAACAGAGGACAACTTCCACTGGAGCAGCGGTATGATGAGCCCATTTATGCGAAAGGTAGAACAATTTCAAAAGACCCGCTTTTTCTGGGGACAAGTACTTGATTCGTTGTCATTCACTGCTAAACAGAGGTGTGCTTTACTGCTCTACTACATTTCCTTGAAGAAAACAAAGTAAATATCTAACATGGTTTCCATCCGTATTTGTGTGGGTGGAGGCAGAGGAGGGGACGCAATTGTCCCTGACCCCTCTAGCTGGCTCATCGGGAACACGGGCAATGTCATCGTGACCCGGATTACATTGAACGTCCGCACTGGTAAGTACCAGTTTTATAACATGACGATGTTCGCCTAACTTGATGTAACAAAGGCTCGCCGTGGCACAGGCAGCAAAACCGTGTTACTTATATTATGTAGAGTGAAAGCAATTAATAGTATCATGTTGAATATGAAAAAAAGAGGCTTCAACTTGCGCATTGTTGGTGCTTCACCAGGCCCATTGAAAGCTCCGCTGGCGATTGCTGCTTGAGATATAATGAAGCCAGCACTGGCGAAACGAGCTCTGCATCCCAGGCTGGGAACGGCCTAGGTGGCTCTGCTTCCACAGCCGAGGATAACTGCTTAAACAGTGGCAGTGAGCCGGTCATTTCCATTCAGCGGGGTTGTGGAGACACACTGGGATGATATCGCAGCACAGTTTCAAGTAGGAGATGCTTGCCCCAGAAGGTAGCCAGTTCTCTTTCGGTCGTGCTTCTTTACATTTTACAAATGTGCCGAGCGCCCACACGAACTAGATACGAAGAAACTGAGTGTTAGCGACTTTTACTATTGATGATCTATCATGATCTCCACAATATATCTGGTCTCCACAAGGTACGACTTCAACGACCATGCACTCGACTTGTTCATATATGTGGTCCGATAGCGGTCATAGTAAGCTTTTTCTTTTCTTTAGCTTTCACCACCAGGCGTAAGCAAAATCAGCGATAAACATGGGTGCTAGAAACCATTCGTTTCTTCTAATCACTGGACAACGTCGCTGGCTCCAAAGACCAAGAAGAGCCGTTCGGACATGTGACCGAGATAAAGCTTTAAAAAACAAGAAAATTTATTTCATGGTGACTGTCGACGATAATGCCATTAGCATTCGAGTAATGTGGCGACAAACCGTATTTTTGAAGTAACCTTTATTTAGCTTATCTAGTAGTCATTTTGAGACATCCGTTGTGAAATACTATATCCGAAATGCTATATACGCTATACGCAACATACCCCTGTATCGTCCTTCCCTGTCACGGCCTTTACTTGCCACGGTCGCCCATGAGCTTGGCGGCTTGACGCTGATTGTATGACGCTGACGCAGTGACGCTGACCATTGAACGACGGCGAACAAATGACGTCGATATAAACAACAAAGGCGCTGTTAGAACGATGGCATGACGGCAATAAGATGACGATTCCTAAATGATGACAAGTGTATCACGACGACAGCGGGACGAAGACGACATGAGGGCAATGATATGACGATGCGTGTATGACGCCGATGGCGTCATGACGACGGTATGCGACAACCGGGTGACGAAGCTGTAATGACGATGATGCCACGACCCCCGAATGCGTCATGGCAATTTGACAATGCCGGCATGATAATGACTCTACGATGACGACGCAATCACGACGATGGGACGTCCACTGTATGACGACAATGCGATGACGACAATGGTGTGACGACCGCTGCGTGACTCGACGGTGTGACAATGGACGCATGACAACGGCGGCATAATCACGATTGTACCACAACGTCATGATAACGATAGAATGACAACAGAATGATGTTTCTGAGGCGTCGACAGTGTTAAAACAACAGCATGACAAAGACGACGTGAATGCAATGGTATGACGATGCCTGTGTGCCGCAAAGGCGTGATGATAACGGCAGAATGAGAGTCGGATGTTGAAGTTAGAATGGCGACGATGGAACTACCACGACGGCATCATCACGACGTATACCAACGAAGGCAAGAGCACGACTGTGTGACGAGAACGCAATGACCGCGACTGCATGGCAGTGGTGCAAGGACAATGTGGTGACGAGTGTATGACGACAATAGCCTAATGACGACTGTATCTCGAAGCCATTATATGGCAACGATATCATGGCAAGGACAGCATGATGAGAGTTGCATAATGAAATTGGGGTGCTACACTGGAATGGCCACGACGTCATTACGGCGGCAGTGTGACAAAGAATGCATGACGAGCATGTGACGACACTTGCGTATGACAAAGCTGCAATGCCGACGATGCAATCGCCACGACGGCATCACGACTTTGAGCACAGACCTAGTTACCGAAGCTATTAGACAACTTTAGCCTCATGGTGGGCGTACAAGCCGTCGCGACAACAGCATGACGAGTGTCAGGCCAACCGAGGGGGAATAACGAAAATGGAACAACCACGGTCACCGTATGAAACTTTGGTAGACAATTTAGGTCACTAGGTCGCCGTAAATGGCTAGATAGATATCGAGCTAGCTAGCTAGCTAGCTAGCTAGCTAGACCGACCGACCGACCGACCGACAGACCGACAGACCGACAGACAGACAGACAGACAGACAGACAGACAGACAGACAGACAGACAGACAGAGAGACAGACAGACAGACAGACACAGACAGACAGACAGACAGACAGACAGACAGACAGACAGACGGTCGGACCGACCGACCGACCGACAGACAGACAGACAGACAGACAGACGGACAGACAGACAGACATACAGACACACAGACAGATAGACGCATGGACGGTCATAGTCAAGACCCCTGAAATAGGCAAAGATTGCTAATTGCAGTAAAGTGATTCGTATGTTACTGCCCATTTTTGCTGGCCCTAATAAAAAATAAAAATAAAAATCGTTGGCCCTTCTATGATGTGAACATGGAGGATAATAGAAGCTTGCCCCTTTGTATACCTAACCACCCCTTCGCCATCAACATTCTGTTTACTGGAGTGCGCCCTTGCAATTAAGGCGATGTACATTGTGTGGATACTGGTGGCATCAATGAAGACAAGTTGGCAGTGAAACACATGTTTATTGAACATCGAAAACTTCACCGGTCAATTTTGTGAAAGTGAGCAGAGTAGCCTTGTGATCTCTGTGGTATATTGCAAGGCGTTCGGTCATCTCGATGTCACACATCTCCTTTTAGATGTCAAATCTACACACGTATGTCTTATAGTAGTGGTTACGTTCACAACAAATGGCTCAAACCCCTGAAGCAATCGCTCATACCCCTGTAAACGCTGGCTTCCCATTACGACGGCAGGAGAGAAATGAAAATCTACGCTGCAATGATATGAGCGGCAACGGAGCCAGCTGTAGAAGAAGACGACGACGAAGACGAACGCGGGAGCAATGGCACGAGTGCGTTCGCCAACGTGCTTGCTGTGGAAGAAGAGGACGACGCTCGAGCCGTTGCTGATGATAATAATTCCGGCATTACATCACCGGCGCAGTTTAGTGTATGTTGAAAAAAATACGGAGGGCTCTTATGACAATGACTATAGAAGGTAAAGCAATTAACATTCGAACCATGGAGCGATACTCCGTATTCCTGAAGTCACGTTTACTAACATGTGAGGTGGTAGTTCTGAGACATTTATTGATTCGGTTCAATGGGGCGTACAGCGATACCGTTCTACTTTGCTACGACACTCGTTTGGAGTATTCCCATGACCATGGTGTCTAGACGAGGACTGTATGACGCCGACGCAGTAATGACACTGGAACGACAAAGAAGGAATGACGTCGATGAAAAGACAAAGGAGTACAGCGACGATGACGTAATACAATGAGATGTTTATTCCTAAATGATGAAGATAGTATAACGATGTGCGTGACGATAACGACATAAGGACAATGAGATGACGAAGAGTGTATGACGATGGTGTGACGATAGCCGTATGACGACAACCAGATGAAGAAGCTGGAACGACGGCAATTGCATGACAACGATTGTTTGACAACAGGTGTATGATAGTGTCTGTCTAACAATGACGTGATGGCCACAATGAGATCACGCGGTGGCATAATCACGTTTGAATGACATGATTACAATAGTATGACGTCCATGGGCCGCTGGATATGGTATAAGGTATGACGATGATGTTAGGCCTAACGTTAAGAGACAGGAAGAGAGCTGTGTGGATCACAGAGCAAACGGGGATAGCCGATATTCTAGTTGACATTAGGAGGAAAAAATGGAGCTGGGCGGGCCATGTAATGCGTAGGATGGATTAGAACACTGCACGGGCCTGATTTTTCGGCCCGAGCCCGGCCCAGGCCCGTAATACAAAGCCCGGCCCGGGCCCGGGCGTACATGACCGAGACCAGCCCGGGACCGGCCCGGGCCCGTGGTTCCAAGCCCGGGCCCGACCCGGGCCCGTGTTACTGAGCCCGGGTCCGGCCCAGGCCCGGGCGTTCATTACTAAGCTTAGCTAGTGCCCGCGTGTGCATGACAAGGCCCGGCCTGTAAGAAAAAAATTCTTTTTTTTACTTACAGATTGTACCGTATGTGTCAGCCTCACTTTCTCGAGGTTTAATCAGCTGCAGCATATAAGCAATAGAAGGCCGAAATCTTTGTTTCTCCCAAGGAAACATCAGTAGTCCGGCCCATTGCCTGTGCTACTATTTTTCTGGTGGTGTGCATGCACTTACCTTGATTTCTACAATATGGTTTTATTATGTCATTTAGCATGCAAATATACAGGGCGTTTCATTTTAGCTGAAACAAATTTTTAAAGATTGCCTGTGGCAGATAACACAGTTATAATCCTTCATCTAAACAATAATTCACATATATTTCCAGCTCTCGCTGGAATTACTCATAGACGAAATAGCTATGAACGGAAAGACAAAGAATATTTGCGTCACGGCGAGTTAACAGAATTAGAAAAAGTTTTATCAGAATACCTTTTAAACAACAGTACAATAACAATACTAGCTATACAAAACCACGCCACACCAGCTATACAAGATAGCATGAGACTGAATTTTACAAGATCAACATTTGCGAAAAAAACGAAACAGGATTTACATTATATACTCAGAACCATACACAAAGGCAGAATAATAATCACATCAGATACATTACAAGCGATCAAAGTGTCAGCTGAGTTCTTTCTTACTGAAATTACCACCATTTTTGTAACTGTTCAAAGTGAATGGTAGGTAATGTATTAACGACTGATGCTTATAAAGTGTTCTGAAGTATGGAATTAAGCATATCTCAGGATTTCTTGTGTTCGCATTATTGCGACTACGGTCTAAGGAGGCTAATTGTTTCATGTAGTTCCAAGCTAATTATGACATGGATGGCCTAATGGATGGTAGAAACGCCTAATTCAATATTTAACGTAATTACGCGAATTAACGTTTTAATTAATTAGTGTACGGCACATCTTTCAATCTACGAATTATAGCCGCTGAGTTCGCAAGGCGTATCCACTTGTAACGAATTCTCAGGACTGAACCAGTTTCGAAACATTAATTTTCAATGTGTCCGACGAAATCCATGGGCGTTCCCGTTAACTTTTTGAGGGAAACACTGTTTTATGCATTTAAGCACAAAAGTAACTGGCCTTAGCGCTAAAATAATGCCATAGTATCGACACTGGTAATAGTGCGATCGCAAAAGCGGTAACATGGAAATGGTTTTAGGAGTGGTTCTTTGTATAATTTATTTTTCCTTTCGCGGAAACAATGTTCGTTTTTGCGGAAAAGAAAAAAAAAATTAGCGTAGCTTGCACTGGCGGCGCAATGCTAAAGAGACAGCGGAGATGATGGGCACCTAGCTAGTCCTGGCTTTTGGGCTAGACTAAGCACTACCAAGTCATCCCCAGCATTTCCCGGAATTTATTTATTATTGATTGATTATGGATTAGCTATTGATTGGCTATCGATTGTCTATTGCAAGATATTGGCCAAGTACTTGGGATAGGCTAAGCACTATCAAATTATCCGAATTTATTGATTATTGATCCATTATCGATTAGCTATTGATTGGCTGTCGATTGGCTAGCGTAAGGTATTGGCCACGTATTTGGGCTAGGCTAAGTACTACCAAGACATCCCCAGCATTTTCGGGAATTTATTGATTATTGATCGATTATCGACTAGCTATTAATTGGCTATGAATTGCCTATCGATCGGCAATTAGTCCTCACCTTTCTTAGCTAGACTTATCCAGGCTCAGCTTCGCTAGTTCACAGGTGTATGTGCCATTGCGCTTGCACCCTTTCTGCACTGCTGCCAGGATCGGCCCACATTTTTTGATTCAGCGGACACATTAGGCCGGCTGAAACAGCTCCGCTGTTAAAAATGAGAACTTCATCTGTTTTACTATTTTCTTTGATAAGATATAGTCATGTGATAAGATATACAGTCAAGAGAGCGGTGTGGATCTGAGACCAAACGGGATAACCGATATTCAAGTTGACATTAAGCGGAAAAAATGGAGCTGGGCCGGCCATGTAATGCGTAGGATGGATAACCGATGGACCATTAGAGCTACAGAATGGATACCAAGAGAAGGGAAGCGCAGTCCAGGACGGCAGAACACTAGGTAGGGTGATGAAGTTCGGAAATTCGCAGGCGCAAGTTGGAATCAGCTAGCGCAAGACAGGGTTAATTGGAGATCGCAGGGAGAGGCCTTCGTCCTGCAGTGGACATAAATATAGGCTGATGATGATGATGACAGTGATCTTACACGTGTCACTTCAGCTTGGCACAGAATGCACTGAACCATGCAATGCATAACGGTCGCGTGTGCTCGAAGGCCTACTTAGGCCCTTCAATGAGCCAGCCTGAGTCTGGCCCGGCCCGTGGTTTCAAGCCCGAGCCCGGCCCGGGCCTGCGGCCTCAGGCCCGAGCCTGGCCCGGACCCGCGGCCTCAAGCCAGAGCCCGGCCCGGGCCCATAGCTTTAAGCCCGGGCGCGGCCTGAGCCCGCCCACAAACGCTTCGGACGGCCCGGGCCCGTGCAATGCTCTAGGATGGATAACCGGTGGACCATTAGAGTTACAGAATGGATACCAACAGAAGAGAAGCGAAGTCCAGGATGGCAGGAAACTAGGTGGAGTGATGAAGTTAGGAAATTTGCAGGCGCAAATTAGAATCAGCTAGCACAGGACAAGGGTAATTGGAGACCACCGGGAGAGGCCTTGGTCCTTCAGTGAGTGTAGTAGTAAATATAGGCTGATGATGATGATGACGACGACGCATGAAGGCAATGCCGTGACGTTATTGGAGTGATCACGATGGCCAAACGACAGCGTCACCACAGTGACATGACAACGGTACGACGACGACTGCGTGAACAGGATGGCGCACAAGGACGGTGTGACGAGAGTCACATGTCGAAGTTAGAATGACGACGATGGAACGACGGTGAAAGTATCGAAGACAGCATCGCACAAAATGGGTGACGATGACTCAATGACGACGATGGCATGACAACGGCATGAGGACAGCGGGGTGTCGACGAGTATATGTGGACCCTGACGGCGACGGCATGACGAGGGTCAGATGACAGAGCTGGAATAACGATGATGCAACGACGACGACGTCATGCATACCACGAGCACATACCTTTTGGGCCAACTATTAGACAAGTTGAGCCACTGCGCCGGGGTAGAAGGGGTGATATGAGATTGAGCAAAAGAAACAAATTTATTTTCCGATTATGCGCTTTTTTCCCCATTATTCCACCGTTATCGGACAAAATCTTTTCGGGTAGCGGCCACTTCGCCAATCTCTCACACGACACCACGAAACTGCGACTATTCCTGATGTCAGAGTGACTTGTACGCAGACAGACAGACAATGAACTTTTATTGAGGTCCTGAGGGACTAGCCGGCGGTGACCCGCTGGGGCCCCCGGTTCGCCGCTGGCTGCTCCCATGTCCGAATCGGGGGGCCAAGCCTCTCCGCTCTTTCACGGGCCCTCTGGACGGCCATGGACTGGAGCTTGAGTTCCGTACTTGAGATGGCCTCGTCCCAGTCCGGTTCGCTGGTGAGTGACGTATCCCGTAACGCAGGACACTGCCAGAGCATATGTGCTAGTGTACTAAACTCCTCCCCACAATCCGGGCACTGTGGGTCAATTTCTGTGTTTATCCTGCTTAGGAAACCTCGCGAGGCATTTGACCTCGTCTGAAGCATCCTAAGCGTGATCGATTGAGCTCTACATAGATTTGGGTGTGGACGCGGGAAGCGTCTGCGTTCCTCTTTATAGTGGGAGACGATTTCATGAAATGTTAATAAGGGGTCGCTGTGGCCGAGCTCCTCCGGATCCAATGAAGCCTCACCGCCGTCGCGGCGCGTGAATTCTTGCGCACGGCGGTGTAGTCATCTTTTTTTTTTATAGGAATACCCGCAGACTGTCCCGTGCCGAAAGGAATAAACACTTGCTACCGGCCTATCGCCCGGAACTGGCAACTCGGAGCAGCCGAAGAAGGTTTTTTAAAAAAAATTTTAAAAATTTTCCCGATTATTACAACTTTTTTGGTGGCTGTAGAACGTTGTCCATCCGTTTCGAAGACATCGCTCTGACAACGCTCCTTCGCTGTGGACCCGCTTTCGCTTCATTTTAGGTCTCCGTTGCAGGCGATCGCAATCGCCAAGGAGCCACCGAAAGGGAGGCAAGGGGAAGCGGAGCAATCGTGGACAGCGGCACCACACTCTCTCACTCAGTTATCTATGTTCACTGCGCTGGCGCGGCTCACCGCACTATTGGTGGGCTACTCCACTTCTTCACGCTCCTCGCTTTTTGTCAGCTAATTCGATAAGAAAATAATGTCAAGGTAGGCAATGCTATTCGCTTTGATACGAAACAAAAGTGACCCCCTGTTAACAAAAAGAACATTTGATTTCACTGTTTACCCGCCGTGGTTATCCGCTTTGACTTTTCGCCGCTAAGCCCAAGGCGTCCGGATCGAATCCCGGCAGTGGTGGCCGAATTTTCGAGGGGGAGAAGTGAAGAATGCCTGCCTGTGTACCGTGTATTAGGCGCACGTTAAAGATCCTCGGGTAGACGGAATTATTCCGGAGTCCCCCACTATGGCGTGCCTTATAATCATGTCTTGGTATTCGCATCAAAGCCCAGAAAACGTTTTTGGATGGATGAATGCCAAACTTTATTGAAAGTCCTGAGGTACGCGACTCAGCGCGCTGCGGGCCGCTCCCACGTTGGGACAGTCAGGCCACGCCCGACCGCCGGATCGTGGGCCATCTGGACAGCCCATAGTTGTGCCCCGGCATCGGGGCTCTTGATAGCGGAGAGCCACTTGTCCTCATTGATTTGCTAGCGAAGTTATTGTGCA
>NC_051156.1:84817731-84846690 GCF_013339745.2 Dermacentor silvarum
ACCACCCGTGGCATCTACCACCCCTCTTCTCAAAATGGGTGCGCATAACCTGGCAAGAGCTGGTGGAAGCCCAGCAAATCAACCAACTCGAGAGGCTGAAGCTCACGCCGACGGGCAGATCGGTCCTTGCGCGCCTCTGCTACGGAGAACGCTACATCTCCGACGCGACCGCAAGGTCAAGACCGCCGCTTATAGAATCCTTGAGATCGACAAACTACCGCGCAACATGCATCCCGAGCATCATCGGGGACGCCGGCTCGCTCGAGTCGACGCCATCCGAAGACGCCACAAACACGATCCAGATGCTCGCTACGTAGATGCGCCCAAATACCCGGGAAGAACCGCTTACGCCCTGAGTGTGGTTTGACTCGAAGGCAAAGAACTGGCATCCACCCAGTCAGGGTGTCGGAAACTCGGAGACAGCGGAAGAAGCGCGATCGCCCTCGCCACCACCACGATACGAACGCGGTCGCAGTCTTCACACTCGCAATCCGCAGTACGCAATTACACGAGGCCGAATATCGTGACGGTGGAAGCAGTCAAAATTCTGCAGCAAAGAAGCACTCACGCTCCCTACACCTGCGTCACGTGGGTACCGATGGCACGAGGGGCTCGGAGGAAACAAGCGGCACACGCCGCGGCCCGCGATCACGTCAACCGGGCCTCTCTCGCCGCCTCGCGAGACCGAAACCCGAACCACCTGGTGACGCAGCGGAAGCGGAGACAATACCCCCCACGTATAACGCCATCCCCCAATCCACACTACCATGACTAGACGCAGGGTGTACCCGCCACCTCATCCAAAACTGACGAAAGCGGAAGTACCCGCATTCCGAGACTGCAGAGCAATACGTACACCCATGGGATCCTCATGCATCGCATCACACCCGAACCACACTACCACCTACAAAGCCTGCGGATCTGCGCCGTGCCAGACACTCTGGCTCATTTGCTACTCGAGTGCCCGTGGCGCCCCGAAGATGCCGTTAATAACGAAACGTCCGAAACGTGAACCTCCTCGCCGAGACGACGGGAAGGCCAAGATCTCCACCCCGCCCCTGACGAACAACGACGTCTTTTCGCCAGAGCCCGGGAGCTACATCGCGCCCAGGGATTCCTGGATGAGGACACCTCCCACTATAGTGATCCACAGCTCAACGCTCGGGAACACCGTCTCCTCGAAAATTAAAGTTTATTAATCTCATCATCCTCATCAAAAATTTTTATTCCTCCACCTCCTGCACGGGGCACAGACTCGCGCATGCATTGACGCACGCTGCACATAGATAATGGAACGCAACCCTAACACATGTGCAACATAGGTGCGCGAATGACCCTCCCCAAAACACTAAATTGCATTCTAGAAAGCAAGCAAGGGGTGGTTCTTCATAAGTGTAGTTTAAAAAATATTTTTCTTCATTTGATTGTGTATATCACTGCATGCGCTGGAATACATTGTAGCCGCTTCCCTGCCGCGATAGTTTTTAGTTTGACCAGCAATTTTTGTGCCCTCCCTGTGGAACCAAAACGCGATCCCTCAAAGAGAAGCAGTCGATGCGGATGCCCGTATGAAGCGGGGCCGTCATTTTCACTGAGAAAGGGACACACGCCGCGTGAGAGCACCATTCATGTAGCCCTTTGGGTCGTTGCGCCACACTCGAGCGCAAATACGCACGAAATGCGCTTTCTGTGCTTCCTCGCTCGGAAAGCAAACGAGCCGTTCCGTCTTCACACTCGGCTGGCTCCGATCATCAGAAAGAGGTTTTCTTTTGTACGTGTTGTCCCAGTGCATTGCGGGTTATCGAGCGAACGCATGTATTTGAGTTCTGTGACATCCTGACAAACTGGACAAAGTTACCACTTTTTCTTTTCTTGTTTTTTTCTCAAGAGGCGCCATGGGGTCGGCTCTGCGGGAAGTTTCAGGATCGTTTTATTCGGAAGCTGTTAGCTCTGAGTCTTCCGTGACGGATGAAAGAAATAAGACACGAAACTAGTCGCTGGGGCATGCCCGTTTAAGGAGCGATTCTAAACGTGCTGATTCGACGAGGATGGCGTTGCACAAGGCACTACCTCACTTGTACCCAAAGTTATTGCAAGTATTCAATCAATCATATAATTAATAATCGATGAACATGTATTTCACGGCTAGTAAAAAAACGGCAAAGCTTGCACTAGACCACGCAAAGCTCGAGACACAGCGAAGCTGGCCGATCGATTGCGTCATAACCTAGGAGACCTGGCATAACCAAGCTCAACTCATGCATAGCCATGGCCGAACCTAGCTCCTACCACGTTCAACCTCGACATAGACAAGTTCAACCTAGCTACTACCAGGAGACTCAATCGATCGGCCAGCTTCGTTGTGTCTCGAGCTTTGCGCAGCCTAGTGCAAGCTTTGCCTGCCCATTACGACGACAGAAGAGAAGTGAAATTACACCCTGGAATGATTAGGGGCACCGCAGACAGCTGTGGAAGAATACGACGAACGTGGGAGCAGTGGTACGAGCGCGTGCCGAGCACGAGTACGAGCGCTAACCGAGAGGCTCCAATGAGCCAGCTGCGGAAGAAGACGAGGACGCTCGAGCCAATGCTGATGATTATAGTTTCCTGAAACGCGCACATTTTACGGCTGGCTTAAACAGCTTTGCTGTTAAAAAAGACGGCAGATCCCACGCCCTGTGGGAATCGATGTTATGCGAAGCAGTGTGCGGAGAGCCTACCAAGTTAGCGAAACGACCATGAAAGCACGAAGACGCAGGCGGCTCTTTTATGACCTACATGACACGCATGTCACGGCATTCATGTCATGAGTCCTCAGAAGTCCCTTTAGCTACACCTAAGAGACCTTAGGGCGGAAGGCTTAGTCATACTCTTGACTGTGACTTCTACCATCATCGTTTAGTGTTTCCTTCACTTAGTACCCACGTCCGAACCCATTTCAGTGTTTTTCAGTGTTAGTGATCTTTTCGTGGAGTCATTGACGTTTTTTCTGAGTCATGCTCGTGACCGTGACTTCTACCACCATCCTTTAGTGTTTCCTTCATTTACTACCGATATCCGAACCCATATAAGTGGTTTTCGAGTGTTAATATTTTTTGGCTGACTCATTGTCATTTTTGCTGAGTCATGCTGATGACTATCAGTTCTACCATCATCTTCTAGTGTTTCCTTCACTTAGTGCCCACGTCCCAACCCATTGCAGTGGTTTTTTAATGTTAATGTATTTTTCGCTGAGTCATTGTCATTTTGGTGAGTCATGCTCATGACTATGACTTCTACCAGCATCCTTTAGTGTTTCCTTCCCTTAGTACCCACGTCGGAACCCATTTCAGTGGCTTTTGAGTGTTAATATTGTTTCGTTGAGTCATTGTCAATTTTGCTGAGTCACGCTCATGACTATGACTTCTACCAGCGTCCTGCAGTGTTTCTTTCACATGGTGCCCACGTCCGAACCCATTTCAGTGGTTTTTGAGTGTTAATCTTTTTCGCTGGGTCATTGGCATGACTTACATGACACGCATGTCAAGACATTTATGTCATGACCTATCACTTATGTTTCTCATTCACTCCTGTCATATTATATCAATTTTGGTACATACCAAATGAACGAAACGACCATGAGAGCACCAAGACGTAGGTGGCTATTTCATGACCTACATGACACGCATGTCATGAAATTGACGTCATCCCATAAAATTTATGTTCGTCATATACTCTTGTCATAATATGCCAATTTTCGTAAGTACCAAGTTAACGAAACGACTATGAGAGCACAAAGTCGTAGGTGGCTAGATAGATAGATAGATAGATACGGTCCAAGTAGCAAATGTTCGCCAAGAAATGCTTCGCATTTAAAAAAAGGAAACTGCGGGGCACCTAAGTTATTATGATGTGTAAATGCGAGAGCATTACTTGTAGCTGAGTCTGTCGCTGAGTTTAAGTGTTGCGGCGAAATGTTGATGAGTTTAGTGCTGGTGCATTATGTTTCCGAATGCAATGTTGCTGCTTATGAGGCCGCAACAACGGAAGACGACAAAACGGCCGTATAGAAATCTCTCAGCTGAGCTTTTTTCGGAGATTTCATTACAGCAGTGTTTCACGAACACTGCGCTGAGTGTTCTTTCTCGATGACACCATTTTCAGCACGATGACACCACTTTGCCTAGCGATGACAGTACTTTTCCGAGCGGAAACAGTGTGTTGACACATTTCTTCATAGGATTCGTAGGCGAACTCCACCTCATACTCTGGAGGAATGTCGTAGTCGCTGTCCGACGGGTATCGTATTCGCGGTCGCCGGCACGGCATCTGTGGGTCCCAGTTGATCGACAGTCACATGGCCTTGTGATCGAAGTAGTACGTCAATCTGTACCTTACTTCGTGCCGATAGTGCCACGTGCCACTCCTAGCATGCCCTATCTAGTGAATTGTCTATCAGGCGGAGCCCAACTAAGTGCGCAGCCTCGAAGGTATTCTTCACTGTCGCATGTTGCAATGGTGCAATGATGCAGCGGTGGCACACACTCTGCTTCTGGTCACCGACGCGTGCGGACGCAGGATAGAAGGCTGTGCACGAGCTGCGACAGCGGCCTACGCCGGCCATGTTAACTCGTGCTTCTCCGTACCCAAGGACTGCCGTGTTGTTCTGCGTCCTCTGCCCGCCGGTGACGGAGTGAAGACCACTGCCGTCCTGCAATGCGACATTGCAGGACGGCCTTACAGGATTGACGTTTTCGCAAGCCCTTAAAGGCTGCCATTGTCATACAGCAGGTGAGCGGAATAGGCGCCTACCAGATGTGACATGTCTGGTTGATAAACTCCCAAACCGAAGACGCCAAGAAGACGCTACTTAGTACGGGCCACATGGCTGTTACGGACAGTACATGCTTAGTGATTGATCCCGAAAAGCAGAAGGTGCGCGTGAAGATTCAGTGGCTGGCTTTCAACATCACGAACGATGCTATACGCCATGCCCTCATGGAATTCGGCGAGGTCAAAGAAGTCAGCAAGGACAAGTGGAAAGCTGCTGATTTTGAATCTGCTAGTTAGACAAGTAGGGTTGTTCGTCTCGTCTTCCGAGATGGAGTAAGTCTCGAGTGCGTTCCACATTGGATGCGAGTGGGAGGAGGGACAGGGCTGGTTGTTTTTCCTGGTAGCGCGCCGTTCTGCCTGACATGACCTGCGACAGGCCATATTTGCCGTGACTGCGGAGCGCCGCGCTGCTCACAATGCAAGGCTTTCGGACACGAAGAAGCTGACTGTTCAAGGTCTTATGCTGGCATCGCTAGTCACAGCGTCGCCTGCGACAGCGGCGATTTTTTAATAGACGAGGAATACGCAGAGCGAGTGGCAGCGTCTGCAGGAACGCTGGCCGAGCCGAACGGTGGGAACGCCGGCGTCTCCACCGAAGTAGAAAGCAGCTTCCAGGAACAGTCGCTAGCTGTTCAGACCACGGTGGTGGCGGAAGCCTCGCACAGCGCGGGATACGCTACCCAGGCGGACACTGCAGAGTCCGACAAGAGCGGCACGTTTGAGGAGAACGGGGAGACGCGGCGTCGACGCAAGCCATGAAAAGCAGTTCCGCAAGCATGATGTGGACGTTGCGGCTATAAAGCGTCGCCTTGAGCACACGGCTGAGCCTCTACGCGAACTGCGTCAGCAGGAGCAGGAATGGAACCACGTCACCGGCAAAAAGAAATGCATCGCGAACACGCGACCCTCGTCGTCGCAACAAAGCGCAGCTATAAACACGGCACCTTGACGCCACTCTGCAAGACGTCGAACGGCTAAGGTAAGCCCTATGCTGTCGGCCTGATCCCGCGACATTATAATGGCTATAAAAATAACATTCGAGTAGCAACGCTTAATATACGCGGGCTTGCCCAACATATGGCGTGTGTGTAGGCCACGCGAAAGGTTTGTCGGCGGGAAGTATCTTGCTAATATGCCCAAGTTCGGGAGGTAGAGTTGAAACGGGTACAACTGATGATGCTGGTTGCTTGCTTTATAATTTGCTATTTTAGTCTTCTTTATTGCAAATGGCGGTTTTTTCCCATTTACGTGCCATCAAATTCTAATGAATGGGACTTTTTTTTCGAATTCTTGAACATCTTAAAACAGAAGATCTATAATAGTACTCGGCGACTTTAACTGCATATTGTCAGCAAGTGCCAAACCAGGCCTACTCCATATAGAGACACCAGACCAGAAATTCTTGGCCAACTCATTCAAGAACACGTCTTGGAGGATGTAGGAGAGTGTTTGGGATTAGATGCATGATGGCGATTCATGCACTTCCAAGGATTTAGCCATGCACGGCTAGACCGAGCTTGTATATCTGCAGATATACGCTTTGTGTCCCGAGTACCAAGTAACACATGTTTCTTTTACTGACCACAATCTGGTTAAATACGATATTGGTAAAACGAAAGAAAGAAGCAAGTTCAAATGGGAAAATCGGAAATTTAACGACAAATACTGCATGATGACGTTTTGCGGAGCATGTACAATGAAGCTGTTGAAAAATTGCTCACCATTGATGAGACTTCTCTGAGGGAACAGTAGGAGCTTTTAAAGAAGGGGTAAAAATAAAAGCACTGACATGTTAGAGCAGAATACAGCACGAAAAAAGGAAAGAAGGAAAAGCTCTACATAAGCGCTTGGACATCCAGTTAGCTGAAGAATGGAAACAACGAAGAATGTTTAAAGACGACATCCTAGCCATGAGGCAAAAGCTAGAAGGAGTTGAGGAAGACAGCTGCTGAGCAGCAATGTTGAGAGAAAGGGCTGAAAGAATGGTGGCCGGTGAGATACCCACCAAATGAGCCTTTGGTATAGAGAAAAAACGTGCCCATATAAACCAAATTTCGGAAATTGAGTTGCAAAGGAGTCATCTGCGTAGACAAGAAAGATAATCAACGAGCTTTTCAAGATTGTTATAGTAACCCTCTTTGTCCTATAGTTCAGGCAATATTGAAGCGTTTAAAAAAACGGCAAAGCTAGCACTTGGCCGCGCAAAGCTCGAAACACAGCGAAGCTGGCCGATTGGTTGACAGGGATTGGTTTCCCTGTACAGAAACCAATACAATGATGGCCCTGGTCAAGACGGTTTAAAAAGGTTAAAAAACATGCCTGCTAGGGGAGGCGTGAAAAGTTTCTTTTTTTGAAACTGCATACTAATACGCTAGAAGTAAATACATATATGAAATAAAAAGGAATGTTCGTGCCTTGGGGCACTAACTGTTTTATTTGTAGGGAAGCTGATACAGTTAAACACGTTTTTCGGGACTGTTGGGGAACTTACTTCTTTTTGGATATTCTTCAAACAACTAAAAAAAAAAAGACTTACCCATAGATAGCTACGGCATTAGATTTTTGACCGGTCCATAACGATGAAGGCATTCCATTTCACATGATAATGCTCCTGGGCCTACATAGTATTTGGTTGTCAAGAACGGACGTTCGTAATGCAGATCTTGACATGAGGCCAATAAGGAGTTACTAAAGCGAATCTGTAGGCAGAATGGTTCAAGTCTGTTAACTGCAAGAACAGGAACCAGACTGGCTTCCTAGGTTAGAACGGCTGATGTACATGCCAGAGCTTTGATTGCTCTTCTCCTCCTCCCTTACTGCGCTGGTATGATTATACAATGTATTTCTGTGTGAACGGAATAAAGGCAACAAAGAAAAAAATGGTGGCGCAGTGGTCAGCGTACTCGACTCCGGAGCAGCAGCAGTGGCGGTAGGACACAGGATGGAATCCTCACTGTCGTCATTTGTTTTTATTTAGATGAAGACGACGCTTTCGCGTGCGGGTTTTCGGCCACGGCTAGCTGATGACGGCTAGGTCGCACAGTAAGCCAAGTAATGCTCTCGCATTAAAAATACGCTGGTAAATTTACAGAAGGACGTCGCAGAGCACAAGGCTGCATAGGGACGTCCCGTAAGGAAAGTATATAAACAATTAATGTAAGCAGCAGTGCGCTAGAAAATACAGATAGTCAAAATATTAGAAGAAAAATAAACAATTAAAACATTATTGCCTTGGGAGTTTCGCTCGAGTGGCACCTTGGGCTTAATTCGAAAAGACGCGTGTACCCCAGGAAAGCTTATGGAAACACAGAGCTGAATGCTTTACAGGTAATTCGCATGATCATATATCAATGTACACATTCGGCGCATATTTCCATGCCGTTTGTTATTTGCGCTATCGTTACATTCCTATAAGAAGCGGAAATATATTGTCACAGTGGCATGAGAGGGACAAAGACGACGATCACCAACTAGGCGAAAGAGAGGACGCCTCGTCTTTTTTGTCTTTTACTTGGCATTTCTTGTTTTCTTGTTTTAAAATATGAATTTTCTTTAGCATTCCCACTGCCGCCCGACTCTTGGCCTATCCCCCTTAGTGGGTGCGAGCCATAACGGAGGTGCATCATCATCATCATCATCAAGAGAGGACGCAGTGGGGCTAACATAATGTTCCGCCATACTGTTTGTACCGGCCATATCATCTGCAGAGTAAACACGGTTCCATTTAACCTTATATATCTGTCCGTTTCATTTCTGGTGGAGGCGCTGGGTATTGCACAAGACGGAACTCCGCAACGGGCTTGTTGTCCTCGGCCGTCCTACCATGCTGACAGACGAACAGGCCACTGGATAAGCATGGCGTCAGCACCCGGCACACCCGGGCCGTCAGCATCCGCAACGCCGGAACCGTAAGTCGTCTTGACCCATCCGCGCGAACCCCGGCACCTTCTCTGGTAATGGCACCGGCAAAGTCGACATCGAAGAATGGCTTGGCTTATGCGAGCGCGTCGCTGCACACAACCGATGGTACCCGACAGTGATGCTCACAAATCTTCTCTTCTAGCTTCAGGGACCAGCACTCACCTGGTATGACAAACATGAAATAGCTGACCAGGTGGGACGTATGCAAGCAAAAACTTCACGAACTCTTCGGCAAGCTCGCTGGTCGCAAGTGCGTCACTGTGAAAGACCTATCCTGTCGCGCTCAGACAGCTACCGAGTCGTACGTTGCGTACATCCTTGATGTCCTTGCTCTTTGCCGCCGCGTCGATTCCAGTATGCCCGAGGCTGACAAAATGAGGCACATTCTGAAAGGCATCGCCGATGATTTGTTCAGACGGTAGACGAAATTATCCATGAGTGCAGACGTTTCGAAGACGCCAAGAGCCGTCGCATTGTCGGACAGTTGGTGCTGCTTCCCAACACCGCCGCTACGTCGTCGTGCGAAGGCGCTCATTCGGCCTTTCAATCGTCCGCTGCAGATAGCGTTGTCCGAATTGTGCGGTGCGAAATCGAGGCTGCGTCGCCAGCTTCTTTCGCGCGCCCTTCTGAGGATACTCAATCGACGATCTCCCTCATCCACGCAGTTGCCCTCGAACAATTTGCTAACGCAGTAATTCAACCCGTGTGCTCCATAACGCGCCCTCCGGTTTGCCCTGCCCCTATTCATCGACCTCCACCACGTTTCGACGCTAAGGAGATCCGGCCCAATGGCGAACACCACACGACAAGCCCATATGCTTCCATTGTAGCGGCGTGGGGCACATGTCTCGCTATTGCCGTTATCGCCAGCCCTCGTTTTTACGCACCACGTTTTACTACCGTCATAATGACAACCAGCGCCAGCCATTTCATATTCCAAATGACCCGACGTACCGTGACCGCGGCCCTTCTGCGTCAATCAGACGCTCGATCCGTTCGCCGTCGCCGCATGGTCGTCGGTCCCGCTCGCCCCTGCCGCGTCGTTTTTCTCCACCTCACCCTTCTGTACGCTCATCCCCGGAAAACTAACGGATGCAGCTCCCGTAGGTAACGCTGCATGGACTCTCGACCTGCCAATCCTCTCCTTATCTTGCTGACAGATCACACACCGGCGCACACATCTCGGTTATGAGCACTGATCTCTGGAAGCGGCTCAAGAAAGTGCTCAATCCTGCCGAGTCCCGCGTCGTACGAATCGCTGATGGGGGAACTCCCGCTGTGCTGGGAATGTGTGCCGTTCGTGTCAGCGTCGCCGGGCGCCACACATCTGTATTGTTCCATGTACTTGACCATTGGCCTCACGACGTGATCCTTGGCTTTGATTTTTTATCTGCCCACTCAGCTATAGTTGACTGCTCGGCTGGTGTAGCCAAACCTGATTCTCCTGATGTTACCGACCTTACCGACACCGTGCCGATCCAGCTCTGTTGCGCCGACTTTGTTCGTCTATCTCCAGAGGCACTGACCTGCACCACTGCTGGTGCCAATCCCTGTGTACTAATGGTGACTATGTCGTCACTTCCTCTGTTAGTGCTTTACTTTCGTAAGGCGTGTCGTTTACTCACACCTTAGTGACCATATCGGCTAAGAAAACTTACCTTGAATTTACCTTGAAGCTCCTGAATTTCGGATTCCGCCCCCAGGTACTACCCAAAGGGATCTCTCTTGCCACATTGTCTCCGTCGCACAAGTACGACCTTTCTTCCCTCTCGCCTCTTCCGTCTTCCCCACTCTTCCGCCGCCTGCAATGCTCATTCCGCAACGTCGCTTCCAGCGCACGGCTACATTACCAAGAATATTGCCCTGGACCTTCCCCCCACACAAACCAACAATCTTCATCTGCTCACATCTGATTCTGAAATTATTGACCTTGACGGTCGGCCTTTGGGACAAAGCTCCCTTGTTCAGCATCGCATACATACCGGTGATGCACCGCCTATTCACAGACGGCCCTATCGCGTGTCACACGCCGAGCGCAGAGTAGTACAACAGGAGGTTGATAAGATGCTTACCAAGGGCATTATTGAACCATCGTCGAGCCTGTAGGCTTCTCCTGTTGTATTGGTAAAAAAAAAGGACAACACCTGGCGATTCTGTATAGATTACCGCCATCTAAACAAGATAACAAAAAAGGATGTCTTTTCACTGCCACAGCATAGACGACGCATTAAATTGCCTACACGGTGCGACCTATTTTTCATCCATAGGCCTGCGCTCCGATTACTGGCAGATTGCTTTCGACGACATGGACCGTGAGAAGACCGCATTTGTTGCGCCAGATGGCCTTTATCAGTTTCGAGTCATGCCATTCAGCTTGTGTAACGCTCCAGCCGCCTTCAAACGCATGACGGACACACTCCTGCACAGCTTTAAGTGGTCTATATGCCTTTGTTACCTCGACGACGTCATCGTGTTCTCGCCGACCTTCGCGACACACCTTGAATGGCTTTCGTCTATTCATTCAGTCTCTCCTGATGCTGGGCTACAAATAAATTCTTCGTAGACCACTTTGGTCACCGCCAAATTACTATCCTCCCCCAACGCCGAGTAGCTGGCTAGAGGAATATACCTGAGGCCGACCTCTCTGCATTTCGTATCATTAGACTTCTCTCTCTCGGTCATCTCGTCGACTCATCTGGCGTCCGCCCCGATCCCGCAAAAGTTCGTGGTGTTCTCGATTTTCCTGTGCCGACCTGTGCCAAAGACGTCCGCAGCTTTGCAGGCTTATGCTCTTATTTCCGTCGACTTGTCAGAAATTTTGCGTACATTGCGCTGCCTCTGACTGACCATCTAAAGAAAGGCGCCTCCTTTCCATGGGGGTCTGACCAAGCTGCTGCCTTCCTACGCCTTATCACCCTGCTCACTACTCCACCAGCTCTTCTTCACTTCGACCCATCTGCCCCAACTGAGGTTCGTACAGATGCTAGAGGCTATGAAAGTGGTGCGGTTTTAGCTCAGTGTCATCGTGGCCGTGACATAGTTATTGCGTACGCAAGTCGCCTGCTTTCACACGCTGAATGCAATTACTCTATTGAAGAGCGCGAGTGCCTCGGACTTGTATGGGCAGCAAGCAAATTCCGGCTGTACTTATACGCTCGGCTTTTCACTGTTATCACGGACCACCACGCTCTCTGTCGGCTCTCGACAGTTAGAGATCCAACGGGTCGTCTAGGTCGCTGGGCACCCTGTCTTCAAGAATTCACCTACACAGCGGTGTACAAGTCTGGTAGACTACACCAGGATGCCGATTGTTTGTTTCCGCACCCCGTCGACGCTCCAGACTCCAGTGATGCAATTGCTGGAATATTCATGCTCTCCGCCTTCCAACACATCGGCGAGGAGCAAGCACGTGATACATCCTCGCGAGACCTCATCACCCACTTCCGTTATGACCCGTCAGACCACTCGCTTAGCTTGTTCCTCGTTTTCGACGGCATCCTGTACCGCCTAAATATGTGCGCAGCAGGACATGAACTGCTGATAGCCGTTCCTTCTCATCTCCGGGCAACTGTACTCGCGCAACTCCATGATGTCCCCACTGCTGGCCACCTGGGTGTTTCCAGGACCTACGACCAGGTCCGGCGACGATTTTTCTGACCTGGACTCTGCCATACCGTGCGACGTTAGGTCGCTGCTTGCGAACCATGCCAACGTCGTAAGAAGCCTGATTTGCTTCTGGCTGGAACCCTCCTGCCAATTGATATGCCCACCGAACCGTTTTATCGTGTTGGCCTCGACCTGTTGGGCCCATTCGCTACCTCCGATTGAATGGACTTTCTGACAGACTATAGTTCTCACAGACGTTTCCAACCTCCTCTATTTTTTATGCCTTGTATTTTTTGTGACTGCTTTTTCTCTTCCCTATTCTTTCCGCCTTTAATTTCCCCTTCCCCCCAGTGCAGGGTAGCAAAGCAGAATCTTTTCGGATTAACCTCCCTGCCTTTCCCACCATGTTTCTCTCTCTCCAGAGGTGGAAATAAGTGCATCGCCGTTGTAAAGGTATATTCAACCCGCTACGCCATCACGCGAGCCATACGGACCAGTGGTGCTACCGACGTCGTAGACTTCCTGCTGCAAGACGTCATCTCACACCATGGAGCTCCTCGCCAGCTTCTCACAGACAGGGACCGCTACTTTTTATCTCGGGTTATCCAAGATCTACTTCACTCTTGTGCCACGAAACACAAGTTCACGACAGCATACCACCCTCAAACGAAAGGCCTGAGCGCCTGAACCGAACACTTACAGATATGCTCTCGATGTATGTCTCCTCAGATCATCGTGACTGGGACGCCGCGCTCCCATTTGTGACGTTCGCGTACAACTCGTCACGTTACGACACCGTTCTCGGCTCCCCCTTCTATCTCCTCTTTGGTCGTGACCCGACATTGCATTTCGTCACGCTCCTGCCAACTGTTGTCGAGTCCCCGTCTCAGTACACTCACGACGCCATAGCTACAGCCGCCAAGGCACGCCACATTGCCCACCATCGCCTTTCTGAGTTGCAGGCAAGACAGAAGTCTCTTTTTGACAACCGTCATCATGATGTCCAGTTCTCTGCTGGCGACCTCGTCCTCCTTTGGACTCCTTCACGGCATTTGGACCTATCGAAAAAATTGCTCTCTCGGTACTCCCTCCCTTACCGCCTCGTCTGAGAGCTCAGTGATGTCAATTATGAAGTATCTCCAGCCGATGCTTGGCCGTTTTCCACGTCATCTGATATCGTCCACGTGGGTAGTCTCAAGCCATATCATGCGGCCGCCATCTAGAAGGCGCCGGGCGCTTTCCCCGCTGGGGGTTATGTCACGGTGCCACGAGAGGGACAAAGATGACGATCACCAACTAGGCGAAAGAGACGATGTAGTGGGGCTAACCTAACGTTCCGCCATACTGTTGGTACCGGCCATATCTTCTGCAGATTAAACACGTTCCCATTTAACATTATATCTCTGCCCGTTTCATTTTTATGAATCGTGCTCGTCTGTTAGTGCGGAACAATTGCATACTATGGGGCAATTGTGCCTCCGTCTGCGGCGAGGACAACTGCCCGTGGCGGGCTGCACGTACAGTCCGAGCTGTGGAGCGCGCCCTTGAGAGCCCTGCCTTGGCCAACATGGTCGAGCTGTTAGAGCTGGCCTGGCTTTACCAGACTCTTGGCAGTTTGTGGTCTGGGAGACATTCCTGAAGGCCTGTCGTGTCTAGGGCACGCCCCCTCCTAAGAGCACACTCAGACACGCCAGTTCACAGATGCAGGGCAAAAGACTCCCGTGTGTATTTCTGCCTTGCTTATATACCGGTAGCTCCTCATGTGCTGTGCTACAACAGTTGCGCAGAACGGTGTGCGCACAAGTCAGAGTTACACCACATCCTCCTTTTTTCTTGTTTACAAAATAAACACGGCATAGGAAAAGATGACAAAAATGCAAATGAAATACAGCCCGGGTTAAGCAGCTGAAATAGGGAAAAGTGCAACTGCAAAAGTGCAAGTTACAAAGTTTGTAAGTGAAAAAGCTTCAGAGTGTAAGTGACAAAGTTTGAAAGCAGTGACAACTACTTTGACAACAGAACAGTGGTCGCGGGTTAACTTGAGCCATAACCTCCCGGCCTCCTTACTTCGCGGTCGTAACGGGAGAAAGAGCCACAGGTGTAGTGGTATATTCACTGGTGTTGCCGAAGCACTAGAAGAATTGGAGGGTATAGAAGTGGGAATTAGAGATTCCATCCGGGAAGTTTCCTCGGTAACCCTCCTTCCTCCCGGCTCTTCACGTTTTAATGTTCTCGGAACATCACGGATCTTATACGAGGAGTCGTAGCACTCGTCTGGCTCTGATCTACAATGAACCAATGCTCGCCGGTTCCATTGTAACTCTATTCCCGTGTATGTTTTGATGACGTAAGACCGTGGCCGAAAGGTCAGTCCTAAAACTAACCGACTGTCTTTGATCCACACTTGATTTCTGGCTTGCAAATATTTCAGCGGCCTAGACGCGTGATGGCTGTCGAAAGTACATCACTGCTGCTCTCCAACAACCTCATCTCTCCTGACAAGCTCTTTAGATTGCTCGTTTCTAAAGGCCTCAACCGGTTGGGGTGCAAGCTGCTGTTCATGAGCAGCTCGGCTGGGCTTCCCCCCCCCCCCCCCCCCCCCCCCCGAGATACCTGGGGTGTTCCAGTACGCCAAAATGCCAAGTATGGATCTGCTGACTCCTCTAGTAATCTCTTTATTATTTGCACTGCAGGTTCCGCTGCCCCGTTGGACTGTGGATACCTTGGGCTTGATGTAACATGTGTGACCACACAGGTCAGTTCGAAATCCTTGAATTCCGCAAACGCAAATTGGCTGCAGTTATTGTTGAGTAGCATAATATATTCGAGCAATATATATATATATATATATATATATATATATATATATATATATATATGTAATACTTTGCTGTCAAATTTGACATTCCGAACAAAAATGTCAATGAGAAAATCTTACCCCATCCTGACGAATTCCCGGCCCAACTTTATGCTGCTCCATACGTGCTTCATAAGTTTTTTTCCAAGCCTGACAGAAAGCCCACGATACTTGAAAACGTGCCCAGCTACTATTAACGTTTTGCTCTGAATATAATATCTGAGAAGTTCATTATTTAAAATAATAATAAATTATGTAATTAGGTTAAATAGAAAAATTCTAATTTGCTCCTAGCGACGGCAAAGAACACTTCATTGGTTATATCCAGCTACGTGGCACATACACATTTCTAAATTTCAGCACAAGTTGCGGTGGGTCAAATGGTAAAAGGGCTTCAAAGAAAGTTCTCCCGCTTCGCACTCATCAGGTCCGTTTTCGCCAAGCAACACAACCGGCATGGGCGAAATCCATTTCCCCTAAGTGAATTACTGGCCGTTTATAACATAAGCCGAATCCAAATGAGCCTCGTTAAGCTTTCACCACGAGTTGAATTACGGCAGGTGGGATGTACTTCCAGCGCTGCGTTTGTCATTAGGCACTTAGAAAGCAACGGTTGCTCTAATATATCAGAGACGTTTTCTTTCCTATAATGGCTCCTAGCTGCCCCAGTAGAGAACAGAAAGTTCCTCTCCGTTTCACATACAAAAACGAGGCCCCGAACTGCAACATGTTTCTCATACCTGCAATTCCTTCGCAGCGCGCCGTGCACTGCGATGTAACGGGAGGTCGGAAGATTGCGTGTAGTGCTCAGACGTGGCGAAGTTGCGCAAACGGAATCTCAAGCAGCTTCCAGAGAGAGATTACGGAAACTCGTGTCCTGCATTTCAGCGCCGAATCCGCGCGGCCCGAAATTGGAGTGCATCCGCCGAGAACACGCGCGAGATGCACGTATCGCGACGAAGGAACTTGCGCTCGGCCCGCACATGTGTTCCGCGCCTCAGATGGAGAACGGCGCGTCGAAAGCGGAGAGCGCGCGTAATTGAATTTCAAGTAGGGCTTCGTCTGATCAAAACGCGGCCCCTGTGGGAGAGCGCACCATTCCATCTTTGGGCTTGCCTTTTCTCCTGATTCCCGTATGCTCGCACCGAAGCAATGTACGATATTCTGAGAAGACCGAAGAGGCGCTCTGCGTGACCGTAGGAACGGGTGTACGAATTCGGTATGGGCTTCCGCCTTGCATAACGAAGCTCAGATGGAATGAGTCTGGGAAGTTCCGAAGCGTGATCTCTCTTAGATCGAGTAGGGCGTGAGGTGCACATACTTTACTCAAAAGGGTCAGGTTCAAACTTGCTGCTTCACGCAGCAAACCTAGTTTTCCAAACCCCTTCTAGTTATTGCACAAACTGCTTACCAGCGGCGAAACACTTGCTTTCTGTCTTTAATTGGCAGTGCGATTTGACGACGAGCAATAACGTGTGCGAAAGCGTCGGCAGATCGATGTCGAGGTCCGGCAATGCGAGTTTTGCTCTTGCGTGGCAATTGAGGTAGTGATATGGCTTGAGCGCTAACCAATCACCTTAGTTACAGTAGTGCTGTGCCGCAGCACATCATGGTGAGTGGTTGGTGAACGAGCGACTTCTCATGCTAGAGCCAACGATTTGTGAGAGGGACCTGTCCTCGTAGTGTTTTTGCGGAAACAATGACTTCAGCTCGTTCGCCCACTGTTGATTACTGCGAAGCTGCATCTTCCTGTAAACACTTTCTGCTGTTTGGGTACATATAATCATTAGCTTGCAGAGGTATACACCAAAAATATCAAACGGTGTTCAAAAATAGGTAAATCCATTTGAAAGAGTGTTCAAAAAATAAGGCGTGCAAAAATTTACACTGCATGCCGTGGCCTATGCATCAGTAGTTGCTTGCATACCTTACATGTGGTAACTTTTTCCTGTTGTACGTTGTGGAAATATGTGATTATACAGGGCTCCACCTTGGTGTAGTCGCCAAAATACACGCTTCACAATACCACTTTATAAGTATGGCAAGGAAGCACTTCCGAAAGGAGCAGAGTGCACCTGCCTGAGTGTGGTATGAAATCATGTAGACGAAAAAATTGTGTGGATACTTAGCTGCAAAAACTAGTAGTTAAGAGACGCGAAACGAAGAGCATGAGTGCAGCTTCACTAGCTCTAAATTGCGGTGAAAATATGGTGAATCCTCGCAGAGGGAATGTAAAGGCGTGAGTAGAAAATTCATTATTGCAAAGTAACGCTTCTGAAGGATCCTGCCGCGTGTAGTAGAGACGAAAATACGGCATCAAAGCGTGAAGATGCCGCGGCGAGGCTTCAAGTACCGAGACAAAAACTGATGTCGAGGCTTCTCATAATGCTATGCGACAAGGGAAAAAGACACAGCAGTATGTGCAGTAAGTGTTTCTTTCGCACACACTTGAGACATTTCTTGAGGAAGTTTCTGATTATTAAAAAATGTGGTGACCGCACAAGAAAGACAAGTACAACAGGCAACAGCTGGGCTGCTAAGAACGAGGAGGCGGGATCGAGTCCTGGCCACGGTGGCCGCATTTCGTTGGGGGCGAAATAAGCAGACACCAGTGTACTTAAATTTAGGTGCAAGTTGCAAACAAGTTGGTCCAAATTTTTCCGGAGTCCCCCACTATAGTGTGCCACATGATCAGATCGTGGTTTTGGCACGTAAAACCCCATAATTCTATACAGCGGGCAGTCGCCAAATTCATATAGAGCCACACTTTACGAACTGAGAGAACGAAATTCAAATATAACCTTACTTTGTAATATGTAATAAAAGCGCAAAAGTGATAAAAATCTTCAACTGGAACTGCTTCAAGTGTTTACCATAGCTATGCTCGCCACTTGACTCTGTTCCAGTTCAGAATATTATCTCTGCTTTGTTACGTCACATTTATGTTCAATATAGTTCAATATACGTTTTGTCCTATGCCTCCATAAAGCATCCTTTAATTATGCGCCACGAGTTTATATCTTGTATTAGCCCTGCTGTTATTTGGAGGAAAGAAATCCCCGTCCAACAAACTCCAGCGAATGCGGTTTAACAACCGCGCATATTTCGCCACTACAATTAGTATATTTAAATCGTACATGTAGCACTCATGAAATATCTCCATCCATGACACACCTCTTAATTTCATATCCCACGGTACGTAGTGAATACATTGAGAAGCCCTCGTTTCTGCTGCTTCGCTTTCATTATACATCGCTTCGAATAATGCCATCATAAGCTATGCAGCGAGCACTACTAGGAGATAGATTAGCCTTCTATAAAAAGAGCACGACTGATCTTTCGCCGTAAAATATCAAGTCAATATGAAACAAGTCAGTTTCTTCGGTTTCTTTCTAAAACTGATGTATATTTTTGAAGAGTATTCATGTATGCTCGGAGTCCAGAAGAAATCAATATAATCCGTAATGCCTGCGATTCCTAGCCCAGGCTGAAAATAAGGAGCTGAGCTCTGATTAATCTCCCTGAAACGAAAGAGGCCGTGAAAGGGAAGGGGCTCAAAGAGAAGCAGAAGTTGAGAGTCGATTCCTCGGCAGATTTCCCCTTTCAGTGCGACAAGTCTAGAAGATTAACCATAAGAAGGCATAATATAGAATGGCCGCACATGTCTTAACTCCGCCTAATTGAGGCACTAATTAGCTGGCTGCCGCGAACATCCACGAAATGAGCGAGTCAGCGCCGGTGAGAAAAAATAAAATTGGTGCGAGGCCAAGATGCCTCTTTTTTCTGTAAGTGTTGTATGTATGAATGTGTGCACGATTGCAACGCATCGCGCATTACTTTGGAAGATGAAGCCATAAGAAGCTTGCGACACGGTAATGCGCTGGACATCTGCGTGCTGGATTAAATTCTTCATAATGGCAGTATGCAAGCGCGGCGCGTATTCCGAAGCGAAACCTCTTTAAAAAAAGTGGGTCGAGGAAGTCGCCTGTCTAAACCGCATGTAATAAAAACATGTTTTAGCATTACCGCTTATATCTTTGAAACCGTACCACCCAGGCGCCGTACTTTGGTATCGTTGAGTAGAGGAAAGAAGCGATTACTAGATCATGCATGTGCCGCATGCACAAATAGCGCCATTGTCGGGCTACCTAAAAACCTAGCTGTTCAAGAACTAGTGCTATACCAAATATACGCGGGCGGTATCCGTAATGCATCCGTGTCTATACAGACCATTTCAGTCTAACCCACTCTTCTACTTCAGCATTTCTTCAATAAACAAGGATCCCTTAAACTATTTCAGTGGACCTGGCCAACAATGACTAATCTAATCGCTATTGTTTGGGAGATAAAATTTATATATTACGCACGAGAGGCGCAAGAGTGGGTAGTATTCAGCGTCGTCCAGGTTGCACTGGCATCGCTTAGAAGCGCCGATATGAAAACAATAAATGGTACTATAATTTGCGAGACACCAAAACGGCTTGCACAGGCAAACCAAGCGCAGCTTGCCACACTTCTTCAGTGAATTCCGCGTTTTTGTAGTACTCCAGGCAACACTCCGTCCATAGGAACAGGCAGAAAATCACAGCCGAGAGACGAGGTGCTCTTTGGCAAGGTTCTTATATGCGTTCCATAATGAACGGTTTCCTTTACTCCGCTTGTCAACAGTAGAGCACTAGTATGCAGTGAACTACACACATTGTATTGTGATCAGATCATTTCGCATGCCAAAATAAAAATTATGCCGGCCAACGGAATGCACCCGAGATTATGATATAGCCGGTGGCGCACGTTCTCCAGCGCACACAAGATGGAGATTATGGTACCGGTGGGATTAAATCTGTGACAAAGGTGGTCCATGGGTTGGTATCACTGAGCCCGGAGCGTGCCGAGGTGTGGTCTGTCCACGATAGCGGACAGCTGATCCTATGCTTTCATCGATTATTGTCTTGCGCCATAGAGCAAACACTTCTGGAACAAAATTGCGAGCGCTCAAAGTCTGCAGTGTGACTGCCTGTGCGCGGCTGTCGGCTCATGTCATCTCACTTTAGAATGTCATTTTCCTGAGGCACTAAGACAGACCGAAATCACCACTAATGCGTCAAGATGGATACCATTGAGTTAAAAAAGGGCCTGGCTAAAGGTACGTCCGATGTCTCCCTCCAACATTCTGTACATGTAGGTACATTACAAGCATGGAAATACGTCCGACGTTATACGTTAGGACACGTCAGGCATAAGCACGCATAACAGCTTAATACACGTTTTTTTTTTCTCGTCAGCGTTTATTTTGGGTGCATTGTGGTGCAGCGTGCATGTTTCGGTGATGCCCGCGTCGAACGGCGTGCCCATCACTGCTGCAACAACTGCCGCGTCTGCTTCCATAGCATTAATGCGCGCTTTCACAGCAAGAAAAAGGCATTCCAATTGGTGCACCTCGAGGCGATGCTATGACAAAGTGTGCGTGTCGCAAATAGAGCAGTGCTGCAATTACGTTTCGCTGCCGATCCACTAAGTTATGGGTGAAAATGCGTTCATGTTGCAGCATTTCACAATTACGAAGACGTCGAAGCCGAAGCTGCTATCCGCAGGTGAACAGAATCGTTAACTAACCAAAGAAGTGAAGCGCAATTCTTCGTCGTACAGTTAGCTCCACTGACCGCTCTTCAAGTCACTCTCAGTTTTCGTTGCGAAGAAGCGTGAGTGACCCTTGTCGCACCGTTTGCTCTGTCGCCCAAAGCAGTTCATTCTTGACGCTTATTCGGAAGCCTGCTTTAATCATACCCCTGTCCAGACGACTAATAATAAGTTTTAAAAATTTGTAGCGTGAGTTAATGCGTCGCATAAGGCGTCGTCGTTCTGCGTACGTTTAATATCATTTTCGGCCGTGTCACTAAGATACACACAGTTATACTATATGAAGCTGCTTCGTCTGCTTAAAGTAGTGAATGCTGTATACATGTGATTCTGCGCAAACGTCACCGAGACTACACGTACAATAGCTCACTTCGCTGGTAACCATTGACAACGCGGCTGAGGGCTCGCTTTTCTAACGAAAATTGCGGTGGCTGTTTGAGTACCACACGTTATAGAATAAGTGTTGGAGTAGGACGTAGGTAAAGGACACAAGAATTGGTTTGTAGAAACGGCGAAATGAACAAGAATCATCTGGCGCAAAGCTGAGCAGTTTATAGTCAGTGGTTGATATTGCAAGTATAGAAACTATCGCGAGTCGGCCGTGTTGTTAGCGTTGCGGTAACTTCTCCGATTGCTACGTTGGGTACCTGGGTTGGACACCAACTCGAAAATGTTGTGTTTTTTCTTGTCTTTTTTGCCTGTGGCAGTTTGCGTGGCATGGTGAAAGCGTTTTCGCCTATTACACCTCACAAGGAAACACGACAGGAAGAAGTGCGTCATCACTCCTGCTGGACTTCCACACGCATCACACCCCCTATTCACGCGTTTAAGTTTCTTGCGCCATTCTTACCTGCGCTACGCAGGACATGTCAAAACATCAGAGTTAAACATATTGTAGAAACAACCAAACAAACGTAGTTATTCCTACGACCAAACGGTTAATTAGATGTGTTGTCGAGGTTTCGTAAGGGCGCGTTTAGTGCTGTCATTTGCCATAATGAGATCTAAGCGGCGAAAATGCTTGGCCACGTTAGAGACATTGCCGAAAAGAAATGAAAAATCAAAGAGAAAAGACAAAAATTGAACCACGAAAAAACAACAACAAAGGTTCTAACGCGAAATAGAACCCTGGACCACAGCCTGGCAAGCAGAGACCTTAACTGAACGTCACCGTTGAGAGTGGCCGAATTGCTTTTCCAGTTGTCATATTGCTACATGCATATTGCGTGTTTCTTCTGGACGATGCGCGCGGGCGCCTAGACGAAGAAGACGAACTGCTCTGGGCTCTCGAGCTATCGGCTTATCTGGCCAGCACTCCAGCTATCTTTTTAAATATACTTGTAAATAGTCTCCTGTACTTAATCCTTCGTTCGCGTAAAATTTTGGTGGAGCGTGCCGTTCCCCGTCCTCACCACGGAGCTCCGCAGCGGCCGCACCGTCCAGCTTTCTGCCATGGCTCCCGGTGACACCTCGTCTCCTGCTACTACTGCAACTCCAACCACAACGTACGTCATGGTTGCCACTCCCCGCGATCCTGGCATATTCTCCGGCCAAGATATTGTCGACGTTGATGACTGGCTACGCATGTATGAGCTTGTTAGCCGCAACAACCACTGGGACCCAACCATAATGCTAGCTAATGTCCTCTTCTACTTGGGCGGAACACCTCGTGTCTGGTTCCGGACACACGAGGAGGAGATTTCTAGCTGGGACGCTTTCAAGGAGAAGCTCCGGGACCTCTTTGGGAATCCGACCGGTCGGCAGAAGGCTGCAAGAAAAGAGCTTGCTACCCAAGTACAGTCTTCCACTGAATCGTATGTCTCGTCATACAAGACGTGCTAGCTCTTTGCCGGAAAGTCGACGAGAACATGGTCGAAGTTGACAAGGTTGGCCACGTTCTCAAAGAGATCGCGGACGACGCGTTCAACTTGTTGATCTTCAACAATTTGTCTACCATCGACGTCATTGTCAAGGAATGCCGCCGCTTTGAGCTCGCCAAAAGCCGCCGCGTCATTCCACAGTTCTCCCGGCTCCCTAACACGGCTGTGACGTCGTCCTGCGTCTCCCTTACGGCTTCACCCCCCTCCAATGAGACCGTCACGCGTATTGTTCGCCGCGAGCTTGAGGCTGCCAGTCCTGCCACGTTCCATCCGCGCCCACTTGACCCCACCATTGACCAACCAGCCCCAGCGATCTCCCTCATTCAGGAGGTTGTGCGGCAAGAGTTTGCCAACCTCGGTTTTCCTGCTGCCTGCTCCATCTCCCGAGCTGACGCCCGACTGGTGCCGACAGCTGCGCCTCGCAGCGATCTGTATTACCCACCCAGATACCGCAACCCTACAGAGTGGAGAACTCCGGACGACAAGCCCATTTGCTTTCGTTGCCACCGCATTGGCCACGTCGCTCGCCACTGCCGCACCTCCTGGACATCGCCGTATTCGAGCTACATTTCCCCGTCTCCTCGCCCATATGCCGACCCTCGCCTCGACCCTCGCCGTATGCCTTCTAGCTCTCAGGTATCTGTCGATGACAGTAGTCCCACTCGCTCGCCGTCACCTCAGCGCCGTCGGTTCCCGTCGCCCCAGCCACGCCGCTATTCGTCGCCGACCAATTATGGACCCTCCCGGACGGAAAACTAGACCACGCAGCTCCAGAGGGTAGCGCTGCATTCTCTTCGTCGTATCAAAATCCTTCATTGACGCTCCCAACGCACCACAACTTACTTGATGTCCACGTCGACGGTGTCCATTTGACGGCGTTAATAGATACTGGAACCCAGGTCTCCATAATGGCCTCCGTCGTCGACTGAAGAAGGTCCTCACGCCTGCTACTAGCCGAGCCGTATGCGTCGCCGATGGCAGCACTGTTGCCGTCACTGGAATGTGTACTTCCCGCATAAGTATCACCGACCATCACGTTCCAGTTCTTTTTACAGTGCTGACAAATTGTCCCCATGACCTAATCCTTGGACTAGACTTTCTTACGGCACATTTAGCTTTGATCGACTGTTCCACCGGTACCCTTTGCCTCGAACTTCCTCTACTCGCGCATATTCGTGCTGAACAGCCGAACAAGTTTAGTACGACCGCCTTCGTCCTCCTGCCGCCTAAAACCTTGACTTTCGTAGATTTCCTTTGATCTTTCCCTGTGCCCGATGGTGATTACGTCGCTTCACCTGTTCCTGATGTCCTTTTGATGCGCGATATCACTGTGCCCCACTCCGTTGTACCGTCGCCGATAACCGGACATGCCTCCCTGTCGTCAATTCTGGCCTAACAAAGCAAGTCCTACCCCAAGGCATATCGGCTGCAACGCTGCGTGCTGTAGGAGATGACCACGTCACGGTGTTTTCAGTGGACGGCTGCTCCGATTCTTCACCATTTCCGCAGGATGCTATTTGCCTTGACGCAACCTTGAGTCCCATGATTGCTGCGGACCTATTGTCTGAACAAGCAGCAGCTCTGTGTCGCCTTTTGGTTTCTTACCAAGACATCATTCGACCTCAACAATCGACAATTGGGCCAGACTTCAATTGTTAAGTATCACATAAATACTGGTGATGCCAGTCCTATTCATCGTCGGCCACATCGATTTTCTGTTTCAGAGCGTAAAGTTATTCGAGATGAAGTGCACAAGATGCTTGCCAAAGGCATTGCTGAACCCTCGTCGAGCTCTTGGGCGTCACCCGTTGTGCTTGTTAAAAAGAAAGATGGCACGTGGCGCTTCTGCGTCGATTATCGTCATCTAAACCGAATTACCAAAAAAGATGTCTACCCCCTGCCTCACATTGACGACGCCCTCGATTGTCTCCACGGTGCCAACTACTTCTCATCAATAGACTTTCTGTCTGGTTAGTGGCAAATTTCTGTGGATGAAAGGGACCGAGAAAAGACCGCGTTTGTCACCCCTGATGGTCTATATCAATTCAAAGTTGTGCCATTCGGTCTATGCAACGCCCCAGCCACATTCGAGCGCATGATGGACTCTGCTCCAGGGGTTCAAATGGTCAACATGCCTTTGCTACCTGGACGATGTCATCGTATTTTCGCCTACGTTTGAGACACACCTTGAGCACTTATCAGCTGTTCTTCAAGTCTTCCGCGAGGCTGGGCTCCAACCAAATTCCTCAAAGTGTCACTTCGGTCGTCGGCAGATTACAGTGCTGGGTCACCTCGTCGACGCATCCGGTATTCAACCAGACCCAGAGAAAATTCGTGCTGTCACGTCTTTTCCTGTACCTCAGTCTGTCAAAGACGTACGAAGTTTTGTAGGACTCTGCTCCTACTTTCGACGGTTCGTTCAAGACTTCGCAGCGATTGCCCGACCACTTACTGATCTTCTGAAGAAGGACGTGCCGTTTACGTGGGGTCCCGCTCAAACTGCCGCGTTTGCCCACCTGACCAACATTCTCACCACGCCGCCTATTCTGGCCCACTTTGAGCTGTCCAGCACTACAGAGGTCCGTACCGATGCCAGTGGTCACGGTATCGGAGCCGTCTTAGCCCAACGCCAACAAGGACGCGCTCGTGTTATCGCCACGCTAGCCGCCTCCTCTCAGCAGCGGAGCGCAGCTATTCGATTACAGACCGTGAATCCCTGGCCCTCGTGTGGGCGGTTTCTAAATTCCGCCCGTACTTGTATGGCACGCATTTCTCTGTAATGACGGACCAGCACGCGCTCTGCTGACTTTCCTCACTCAAGGATCCTACCGGCCGGCTTGGTCGCTGGGCTCTGCGGCTACAAGAACATTTCTATGCGGTAGTCTACAAGTCGGGCCGCTTACATCAAGATGCAGAGTGCTTATCACGCTATCCAGTGGACGAACCACTCGCCGACCCTGACACCAATGCCGACGCTTGCGTTTTCTCGGTTTCTCAGCTGCCACAAGTCACCGACGAGCAACGCCGTGATGCCACCTTGTGCGCCCTCATTGATCGTTTGGAATCTTCGCCTTCTAATTCGTCCCTTCATTTGTTTGTTCTCCGGGATGGTTTATTATACCGCCACAACGTCCGCCCCGACGGTCCTGCCCTACTCCTCGTCATTCCTTGGCATCTCCGGTCATCTGTTCTCCAAAAACGTCACGACCTACCAACGGCAGGTCACCTCGGCGTCTCCCGCACCTACGACCGGATTCGACGACGCTTCTTTTGGCCAGGCCTTGCCCGCTCCGTCCGGAAACACGTTGCGGCGTGTGATAAATGCCAGCGCCGAAAAACACCATCGACTCTCCCTGCGGGGTGCCTTCAACCGCTCGACATTCCTTCGGAGCCGTTCTTTCGCGTTGGTTTGGACTTACTTGGCCCTTTCCCTCTATCAACGTCTGGAAACAAGTGGGTCACTGTGGCGACAGATTACGCCATGCGCTACGCCATCACCAGAGCCCTTCCAACAAGCTGCGCCACAGATGTAGCCGATTTTCTTTTACGCGACGTGATTCTGCAGCATGGACCTCCACGCCAACTACTCACTCACCGTGGTCGGACTTTCCTTTCTAAAGTCATCGCCGACATCCTGCAGTCCTGCTCAACCAGGCACAAGCTGACTAAGTCTTACCATCCACAGACGAATGGTCTCACGGAGTGTCTCAATCGAACCCTCACAGACATGCTTGCAAAGTATGTCTCGTCTGACCATACTGATTGGGACATTGTCCTACCGTATGTCACATTTGCTTATAATTCTTCGCGTCACGACACTGCCGGCTATTCCCCGTTCTTTCTGCTGTTTGGCCGAGAACCCACATTGCCACTGGACACATCCCTTCCATCCGCCGCAGCAGAGACCAGCCAATATGCACGGGACGCCATCACTAGGGCAGCCCAAGCTCGCGATATTGCCCGCGCTCGCCTCCTGACCTCCCAAGAGAACCAACGGCGTTTGTACGATCGACATCACAGAGACGTTCACTTTTTGCCTGGATCCCTGGTACACCTATGGTCACCGACTCGACACGTTGGCCTGTTTGAAAAACTCCTGTCTCGGTACACAGGCCCATATCGAGTGCTGCGTGCCGTGACTCCAATTACGTATGAAATCGCCCGAGTCAGTACCAGTGCTCGTCTGCCCCGCCTTCCACTGACGTTGTGCATGTAGCACGCCTAAAACCGTACTACCCTCCTGTTCCCATGGATATTTAGACGCACCGAGACGGTGCTTCTGCCGCCGGAGATTATGCTACATGCATATTGCGTGTTTATTGTGGACGAAGCGCGCGGGCGCCTAGACGAAGAAGACGAACTGTTCTGGGCTCTCGAGCTATCGGCTGATCTGGCCAGCGCTGCAGCTATCTTTTGTAAATATACTTGTAAATAGTTTCCTGTACTTAATCCTTCGTTCGCGTAACAATATTACTCACTGCCTGTAAACTGTTAAGACCATTGCCGCTATATTTTTATTGATTGCGGTGTTTCGAAGCCTGACTCGTCTGCACTTTACGTACATTCTACTTTAACCTCCTGGCCTTTATTGTATTCAACACGTAACGCTCCTTCTAAATGTCTCTCTCCTTAGAATAGCGAGCTTAGCACTCATTGCCGTCTAAATGCGCTTGTTGGTGCAGGTTCCCAGCTCGCATAAATTAACGCCATAGCGTTAAGGGCTCCGTGTCGCAGAAAATCCGGCGTCGCGCCGGCGTCAGTGTCGGCGTAGGGGTCGGCGTCCATGGCAATGAAAATCATCCCGAACCACGCTTACCGCGCAGGCCCTCCGCGTGGCGCAAGGTGTTAGGGAAGGAGAAAATCACCCCGAACCACCCGACCGCGCAGGCCCTCCACGTGGCGCAAGGTGTTAGTGAACAAAAATTGAATTTCTCACAGGGAAATCCGTCAGACAAATAGTAAAGCACGACTTTATAACAACCTACAGGCATGGTGGCGTCGGATTGTAATTTGAATGTACGAGCAAACAATTTTATTACCAGGAAACTCAAACACAAACCCTTTTCCAGCCATTCTACCATACCAACAGCGGCGCGCTCGGGTAGTTTACTTGCAAAAATCATATCCAAATGGCTCTCGCATCCTCGACTCGCCGGCCTAATGCGTTTTGGACACGCGCGCGCGTCGGGGCAATAGCAAACAACGAATAAAATAATGAAAAAGGTTCTAGGACCTTCACATTTTAATATAAGGCGACCCATATTCCACCTGAAAAAACGTTTACCCAGCAATGCATTTGTGTTTAAGAGTGAAACCGAACTTAAATGGGTTGGTGTAAGCTTGGTCTTTGTAAGCTGGCTTTCCGACGTTCTGTGTTGCATTGAAGCCTACTGAAAACAAAATGCGATCTTAACGGTGCCCGATAACGCTATCACGTTCCACTCGTCAAGGCGAAGCTTAAGCGTCCCCCAATTTTTGTGACTAAGTTAACAAACGAGGCCTTTCCGAAACGATGTTCTTTTAACAGTGGAGCTGTTTAAGCTCTGGGTTGCGCCGTGTAGTGCGAAAACTGCTCCTGGTGATGACGTTAACGCGCGTTGCCTAGCAACCACCTTGCGTAGTGGTGTGTGCTTTGCTTCCTCTCCGTGCCGTGCACATGTTGCCTTGACATGGGACGTTAAGGAGAGGGTGGGAGAGCATGTACGCGGCACGAGCTTGCTCGGAAGTGAGAAAGAGAAAGTCAGAGGGAGAGAAAGAGAGAAAAAAATCGGAAGACACTTTGTCGAGACTAAAGTGTGAAACGGCGGAAGCCTTGCACCATTGCCTGTTAAAGTGTCTGTTAAAATAGTTTGCGGCCATCTGGAACTCTTACAACAGCGTTTGTGGATCAGGAGGAGACGCGTCTTCCATGGCGCTGCTATGCTGGTTATGCGCGCTACAGGCGTAAGGGCATAAGTGGAGCAGATGACAAAACGAATAGGCAAGCAGGCGCCGTTGCTATAGCAACTGTAGCAACGAAGAAAAAATGACAGACCCGCGCGGCGCCCAACCATCCCGACAACCGCACTTGAGGACAGTGACGTCACGCACGCGAGCCAATCTGGAGGCGCACACCTGCGCCTAGCGACAGTGAGGGCACGACAAAGAGGAGACCAATCAGGTGGCCGGAAAGCAGCGACAGTTTCTGCTAACGGCAGATGACCTTGACAATGAGCCATTAAAGGCTTCCGGCGTAATAAATTGGAG
>NC_051156.1:84846790-84942212 GCF_013339745.2 Dermacentor silvarum
CGTGGAAACTGAAAACTACAGCCGACAGCCATGCGTACACTACCGGTTGGTGTCAACAATGGAATTTTTTCGCGAGGTTTAAACCAACGTTGATAAAAAATTGTTAAATTCATTGGCCACCTGCGGGGAGATACTACTCGGGGTTACTCGCCTTTCTTGATTCAACTCCGTTGCATCCTTCACGATATTCCACTGTTGTCTTGTATCGCCTTTGTTTCGTGTGATAAGCCTAGTCAGGTATTCTTTTTTTATTTTCTCAACATTGCAACCGATTTATTCCTGTAGTACTTAAACTGGTCATGGTAATATTTATTCGATCTGTTCTTTTTCCATTTATTGTAGTATGAGTCCTTTCTTTTTAATATTCGGCAAGTGGTGCGCGAGGAGCTTGACCGACGTGAGGCGGCTTCCCTCTCGACTGCGCGGGTTCGAGAGCCCTTTGCTCACTGCGACTTCGGTGAGACGTCCATCACCGCCGTCTCCACAGATGCCTACAACTTCGCTCCTCGTTCAAGAGCGTCAAATACTACTATGAACGCGCATCCAAGTTATCAGTTCCACGGCGGTTACTCACCCAGAGCACCTGCAGTTCCTCAAGAGTGTGATGGCCGTGCCAGTTATCCAGCGAATGACAATTTCAGTGCGTCCCGTGAGCGTCCCATCTGCTTCCAATGCGGTATTCGTGGACATGTCGCCAGATTTTGTCCACATCGCCGTCGCACGTCACCACCGTCGTATGAGCGACCACGCACTTTTTATCGACGCAGCAATCGCCACGGTGACGGGACACGCTGGCCTTCTGACTCCGATGGCAGGACAAACCACCAGGCGAATTACCGCAGCGACTCACCAGCTTCTGTGCGGAGCTTGACGCCTCCGCCTTCACGCCAGCGCAGCTCTCCATCTCCGCGACGACGTCTGACGTCACCGCCGCCGGGAAACTAGGCGGCGCGACCAATGGAGGTGAGGTCGCCAGTCATCTTCAGCTACACGCCCCTATGCCTCCGCCCGTCACCATGTGTCATAACAAGATTCGTGTTTTAGTGGACAATGTTGCTACGTTGGCCTTAGTGGACACAGGAGCGAGTGTCTCCGTTATCAGCCTGGATTTCAAAACCCAACTAGGCCGTAAAGTGATGTTTCTCTGGGATAACGCTAATGCGTTTCGTGCTGTGAGTGGAGAGTTGCTCCGACCTATTGGAGTGTGCAACGCGAACGTTTATTTCTCTGATCACGTGTATCAAGCCGAATTTGCAGTTCTTGCTCAATCCACTCACAACGTAATTCTTGGCCTCGATTTCCTACAACAGTGCGGTGCCACTGTTGACTGCGGTACTGGCGAGCTTTTCCTCTCTTCTCTTGCCGACCAACCTGCTGCCTGTTCATGCACTCTCGCCGTCATTGAAGATGCTGTCTTACCGGCACGTTCCTTATCCAGAGTTCGAGTTGCTGCTTGCGGTGTTGACGCCGATACATTTGATGCAATTGTTGAGCCTGTGCCTTCGATGGTTGTGAAGAAAAGTGTGCTCGTACCTCGATGCGTCCTCTCTGTGGCCTGCGGAACAACTACATTGTGGGTGTCAAATTTAGCCTCCCAGTCAGTTGTGCTACCCAAGGGTATGCGACTTGCCTCTTTTGAAGTGGATACCAGCCTCCACATAGGCGCTTTAACTGATGACACGTCACACGAATCCCGAGAGCACGGGGCTGGCCCCGTTGTCTCTGAAGACTCGTTGCCTTTTCTAAAAATGATAAACAAGTCACTGTCTTCAGAGAAGCGTCAAGCCCTGGTCAGCGTCCTTAGCAAACATGCGTCATTATTTGATTTCGAGCAGAACGCTAGCAAAGTACGCGTTCCAGCTACGCGGGCTCGCCACCGGATCGACACGGGTTCCGCGCATCCCATAAGGCAGAAGCCTTACCGCGTGTCCGCGTCAGAGCGCAAGATCATCGCTGAACAGGTCGACGACATGCTAGCCAAGGGCATCATCCAAGAATCCTCTAGCCCATGGGCTGCGCCGGTCATCCTCGTGAAAAAGAAAGATGGGTCCTGGAGGTTTTGTGTCGACTACCGGCGTCTCAATTCTGTGACGAAAAAGGATGTGTATCCGCTTCCCCGCATCGATGACGTTGTCGATTGCCTTCATTCCGCGTCCTACTTTTCATCTGTGGACCTCCGATCAGGCTACTGGCAGATTCCCATGCATTCAGCTGACAAAGAGAAAACCGCTTTTGTGACCCCAGACGGCTTGTTTGAATTCAACGTTATGCCGTTTGGTTGGTGCAACGCACCTGCAACATTTGAAAGATTTATGGACACGGTACTGCGCGGCCTGAAATGGGAGATTTGTTTGTGTTATCTTGATGACGTCGTCATTTTTGGCCGCTCTTTTGCAGAACACAACGATCGACTGGACATTGTTTTGACGTGCCTTGAACAAGCTGCACTTACACTCAATTCAAAGAAATGTCACTTTGGCCAACGAGAGGCGCTAGTACTTGGACATCTAGTGGACAAGCACGGGGTGCGACCAGACCCACAGAAGGTCGCTGCAGTTAGCGGCTTTAAACAACCGCAGTCACAGCGCGAACTGAGGAGCTTCTTGGGTCTTTGCTCGTACTTTCGACGTTTTGTGCCCAACTTTGCCGATACTGCCTACCCCCTGACTTCATTGCTGCGCAAGGATAACCCTTTCATCTGGACAGCAGATTGCGATTCCTCCTTTCGTCAACTGAAGTTCCTGCTCTCTTCCGGACCCATACTTCGTCATTTTGACCCCTCCGCCACTACAGAATTGCACACCGACGCGAGTGGAATCGGCCTCGGCGCCGTCCTGGTGCAGCGCTTTGGTGACGCCGAGCATGCCATTGCATACGCCAGCCGTTCGTTGAGCAAGGCCGAACAAAATTACACCGTGACTGAGCAAGAGTGTCTCGCTGTCGTCTTTGCAGTCCAGAAGTTCCGGCCATATCTCTACGGGCACCGCTTCACGGTCGTTACTGACCACCATTCACTATGTTGGTTGGTTGGTCTCCGCGACCCGTCTGACCGCCTTGCTCGATGGGCGCTACGTTTACAGGAATTTGACTTTGCAGTCTGTTATAAGAGTGGCCGACATCATGCGGACGCCGATTGTCTTTCGAGGCTCCCTCTACAAACAAGTGAATGTGACGCCGACAATTTCGATGAGTTTCTGGCCGCCATCGACGACACTCTTTTCCCCGACCTGGCCACCTTCCGGCAAGAGGAGCGTGACGACCACAGCCTGGATGCCCTCTTCGCCTCAGCTGCTCAGCCAACAGGTCACAATGGCTTTGTCATCCAAGATGGCCTGCTCTACAAGAAGAATTATGCGGCTGATGGTGCCCGTCTGCTCTTAGTGGTCCCTAAAAAATTGAGAACCCACGTGTTCCGTGCTATGCACGACGACTCGACCGCAGGGCACCTGGGTTTCACCAGAACATGCCACCGCATTCAGGGCCGATTCTACTGGACCAGTATGCGACGAGATATAGAAAAGTATGTGGCCAGTTGTAAGAAGTGCCAGCAATTCAAGCGCCCTAATACTGCTCCGGTCGGACTCCTTCACCCTGTCACGCCACCATCATCTCCTTTCGAAATGGTTGGAGTGGACTTTCTCGGCCCATTCCCGCGCTCAACAAACGACAACCGCTGGATTATAGCCTGCGTCGACCATCTGACGCGTTATGCTGAAACCGCAGCGATGCCAACGGCCACGGCTCTTGATGTTTCGAGCTTCCTCCTGTCCTCTGTTATACTCCGTCATGGACCACCTCGTGTTATTGTGAGCGATCGCGGTCGGCAGTTCGTGGCCGACGTAGTCGAAGAGCTGTTGCGTCTCTGTGCTTGCCAGTTTCGCCACGCGACCCCGTATCACCCACAGACAAATGGTCTCGTCGAGCGCACTAACAGAACGTTGACCAACATGCTTTCAATGTACGTGGATTCCAGGCAGAAGAATTGGGATGACATCTTGCCTTTTATGACATACGCCTACAACACCGCAAAGCATGAAACTACAGGCTACAGCCCTTTCTATCTTCTTTATGTTCGATCACCCCGCAGCTTCCTTGACACCATTCTACCTTTTACTCCTCATACGGACTCTTCTATTGCCCAGAGTCTCTGCCGCGCTGAGGAAGCACGCCGCATAGCTCAGCTCCGTACGTTGGCGTCCCAAGACCACTCCAAGATCCGCTACGATTCACGACATAAGAATGTGTCATACGACAAAGGGGACATTGTATGGCTTTGGACACCACTTCGCAAGCGCGGCCTGTGCCAGAAGTTTCTGGCCCGTTACACCGGGCCTTTCGTCATCACCGATCGTCTAAGTGATGTGACCTACTCGATTGCTCGTCTCGTGTCCAATGACTACCGGTCTAAGAAGACGCAGCTTGTTCACGTCGCTCGCCTGAAACGCTGTCATCCACGTGACTCCGAGTGGACGTAACAGTTACTCGCCCAGCGGGCTTCGTCTGAGAAGGGAGGAGTGTTACGCTAAAGCTACGAAAAGGACTGAAGAAGAGGAGAACGAAGTGCACTTGTCTTGGTAGCGGCTCGGTGTCGGTGCGGCCCCTTTTCATCAATTCATCTGTTAAATAAACGCACCCCATCGTAACAATATGCCAAGAATCTCTTGTGTCATCCACGGACACACGGGTACTTTATAATTGTGCTTTGAGTACGTATGTGTACATTGGGTTAACATCTGTTTAATATGAGTGACAAAATTCTGAAACTCAACGTTTACATCCACGTTTTGCAAGACTGCGAAATCAGTACATTGAAGCAGTGATTTAACACTCGCATAGTCTACGCGGACAAATTAATTTGGACGCCTTTGATACAGAGGTAACATACAAGCCCGCGGCAACAACAGAAATTTAGGACAATGGTCCGCAATGGCAACATCACAAACGCCTGCACGTAACGCGATGTCTTGATTGAATAGCATGTGGTCTATTAAAGACGCAGTTTGGCTGCTAATTCTAGTGGGAGTCGTGATAACATTTCTAAGGTTGAATGACTGGAGAAGAAATACATAATCACTGCACTCATTACCCAATAAATCAATATTAAAATCACCACAGATAACAATAGGACCATTTTGTATTGTGAACGGCAGCAAAATAGCCTCCATTTCTTCAATAAATTCGTTCTTACACGAGCTGAGAGGCCGGTAAATGACACCCATTAGAAGACCACAACTGAACCGAACAAAAAGTGCCTCAATTGTTTTTGTGCTGTGTTTCTGAACATCGCAGCAGCGGAATCCCAGCCCGTTCCGTTACGTAATCACGTCAAGCATTACGTTAGGTGATAACGTCATCCTCACGTGACCATATCGCCTGATGACTAATCTGATGACGGCATCACACCAAACACATGACTTCACGCGATGACGTTATCGTCAAGTGATGATGTCACCTGATGACGTCATGTGATGCCTCTTGGACAAGCAGCACACGGTGCGCTTCCCTCCTCTTTGCACTGCCTTCGAGATCGGCCCACATTTTTGTGTGCGAACGCCGCCACGAAGAATCCCGACCAAGTAGAGGGTAACAGCGTCGCTGCGAAACTCCGCAGTAGAAGTGCGGTTGTGCATGAATACGACGATGTGTTGACGAGTACACAAGTGGGCACAGGTCAAGCGCCTTCGGCTCGGATATTGAGCAGCCTCGCAGCTTCGTGTTGCAATGCACGTGTGTTTAGAATTAACAAAACAGCGACACAGAAACAACGCCATCGATCGTTTAAAAATTTTAACAAAAAGATCCCTGCTCGGCAATGATAAAGGTGGATAGGCTATTTACTTTTCGCTGCAGTTTCACCTTGGACCACAAGGTGGCACAGTATGCGACTGCATGCCCGCCGCGCACGTGAACGCTAAGTTAAAACAGATTCTTTCTCCATTCAACCACTGGGGTGGAGCGGGTGTACGCTAGTGGAGCCGGGAGCAGGAAATGCTCTGCTCAAACTGTCTACTATAATGTTAAGTCATGTAACAAGACCCAGTGGGTGGACGAATTTTTTCAATATTTACAACGCAGTGGACAAAAACTTAAGTTAGCTTATAACCGTACTACCTGAACTAGCAGTACTCGAAATCAATTTCTCATATTCAATATTTCTTCTATTTTGTTGAGCTACTATATATTCCTTGCGGGTTGGTCAACGCGTGGGAAGTAATTTCAAATTGACGGCATACCCGCTCTCACATCATAAAACGGCAAGTAAGATTTTCTGCCTTTTACACGAAAGTGTTTTATGCCGGGGTCCACCAAGACTTCACTGACGTATTTCCGTCACGGAAATACGTCAGCTTACAATGTACACGAACATAATACAAAGAAAGAAACCAGAAGAAAAAGTTCCACAAACATGCAAAATTTGGAAATCGAACCCACGACCTCTCGGTCCGCGACGATAGATCGCCGAGCGTTTAACCCATTGCGCCACAAACGCATTTGCAGAGAGCTACACAGACGCGCCTTATATATCTAACACTCCTCCGTGTACCCGCGCTCTTGCTCAGGGCGGTGCCGCCGCCTACGAGCAGAAAAGAGAAGTACTGCATTATGACACTAACGCGCACCGACAGTGAACGCTTCGGTGGTCTCAGCACTACGACGCCTCGATGCCAGCATTCGAAGGGACGCTGGCATCAAGAAGCACTACCAACGCCACCTAGGTGGCGTTCACCGTACTCAGCACAGCGGAGCGTGGCCTCCGCAATTAGCTCTGAAAATGTTTCTGAAGTTGATCGCGGAGGCTGCAATTACGACGCGCTGTACGCGCTGATTTGACTCGGTGACGATTCAGTTACGTGCTTTGTCTTGCGCGTTGTATTAGTGTGTCAGTTACGTGCTTCGTCTTTCGCGTTGTGCTAGCGTGTGCAGCGTAGTGCAGCTTCCATATGCACGACGGTTGCTCATGGTCATCGACGTTGGTAGTCGTGATCGAGGAGACGTGCCACCAGGCGTCAGCGTGGGTGCATCAACGCCTAAGGGCGCTTTAGCCACAAAACACCAATAGACATTATATATCAATGTGCAATAAACATTACACTACTTCTGTGAAGACACGTTTCACTTTCGTGTTTTATACCGATTTCTATATAAGAGGGATCAACCCATTTTTTTTTATTTATTGAGTTTTTGAGGTACACTTTAGTAATGTCAATAAAAAGAGGCAAAATAAAAAATTCTGCATCCTAAGGGTACCTTACATGTAATGGTCACTGAGGTGCGAAATATTGTTTGCTGACCTCTCCCAAGATCGCGAAATGGCCCCGTGGGTATCTCTTAGAATCTGCGTCCATGACAGGGTAAGCAGGATACGTTGCCTCCGGCGCCGAAAAGCGCGGCGTCTCAGACCTTTGTACATCTGGAGAGTTTATCGATGTGCCCAGACCCACGGAGCCAATATTGCCATTCTGAGTGTACATTGACTGCTGGCAAACACTTCTCGGTGTGCAAACAGGCGAGCGATGAAGTCACCGGTGGCCCTCCCTCACTTCGTGCCACCCACCCTGCGCAAAGTGATTGACGAGAAACGTGCTGAAACCTTTGGCGAGCCGTCCCTTTGACAGGGCCGTTGTTAGCCCCCGCCAATGCGCGTCTGCGGGAATCGGCGGTACTCAGGCTTGCGGCTGCTGCTGATCCCACAAAAAGGCTTGCGCACACGGAGTGTTCCCTGTGTGTTAAAGGCGGTTATTTTTATGATTCGATAGGGCCTCGCCCATGCATTTCCGCCTCGGTATCATGTCTGAAAAGCTTACGTACGTGCTTTTAGCTGTCTATTGGTTAAACGAGAGAGTATTTCCAAGTTCAGATCTATCTTTTATTATTTGCTCCTGTGTCCCTGTCAAAAGTCTCCGGGAATATAACACCAAATCACAGTTATAGTGCCCATAATTAAGTTCTGCGCACGCTTAAAGCCTAGCGCAGAAAAGCGACTTTACCATAACGGATATAAATAGTTCACTCTATATGTATGGATGAGGTGAAAAAACATTGCTCACAATTGAAGCGTACCGAATGAGAAGAAGTCTGAGAACATCGGGGGGAGCAGGGGGATTGAGGAAGAGAATAAAGAAGTTAGAAATGGCGACATGGCGCTTGTTTGATCTGTTTTATATGTGCGGGCTTATTACAACAATTTCATAATTCAATTTCCTAGTCGGAGAGACCCCGTATCTATTCGCCCGAAAGTATCTCTAATATAATCTGAAATCAACCCTGCCTCTGCACTTTGCCGATAGAGATCTGCGACACTAATGATGCCTAAAAAAAGAATACTCATATATATCTCATAGCAAAATATGTTCCCATTGTAATTCAAACGTTTGCGGTGGTCAAATGTGCGAATGCGACGCGGCAAAATAGCTTGTGGACACACGCTAACTTGGAAGGAGAAGAAAACCCTTGACTCTCGCATTAGACTGGGCTGTATAGGGCTGGTTGTAATGGTTAGTGGCCGTACTGAGTGTTGACTACTCGTCGAAAACGCACACCGTCTGACTGTACAGGACCCGCTAGAGACATGAACGCATATAGGTGCCGCTGGAAGCTTTTAAATTCTTTTATTCCGGAGGATTCGTTGGCTCATTCCGGGCATTTCGTGCGAGGTAGCTTCTTTTCTCCGCTCTTTCGGACCCCATGAATAAAAAAGTTGGGCAGGTGTATACACACGTGTAACACAAGAAGGCGAAAGCCCGTTGCACATTTGGTAATACATCAAGTTATACAATTGGGGCTTACACTTCTTTGGAAGACATATTAGTAATGCATTAAGTTATACAATCGGGTTTACACTTCTTGCAAGACATAACGAACCACAATAAGAAGTACACGTGTGGCACTAAGGCGAAATCCAGATCCCAGATGTGAGCACGTAACGTAGTACCTAAAGTGCTGCATGTTAGTGCATGCACTAGGCCACACCTTTAGTCAGCGAGATGGCTGCGGCGTGACGTGTGCAATCACGCACGCGATAGGCACACCTTTAGTAGACCGGAACCGCGGAGCAGCCGTGGCTTCAGGGAAGCGTGCTCACCTCGCATCCCGGAAGACCGGTTTCGATTCCCCCCCAGACCAAAATGTATCAAATTTTCTTTTCAACGCCACTAAGTTACCTTATTTACACGGACCTCCCTGAGAAACGCGACTTCAATCCGAGCATTTTTTGTCGCGTTGGCCATTTTTCGTCATGGCCCAGTTTCGTCAAGGTCACCGCCAATGACAGGACAAGGGCGCCGCCAACATAGACACCTAAGCCTTAAAGAAAAAAAAAGTACGTGTATCAGGGCGGCACCAAACCGCATACCCCCACCCCACCAACCCGACGTCCAACCATTAAGCCGCGATTGCAACGAAAACTATAGACAGTTCCAGAATAATCGTGAAACACTCTTAAAGCTACGAAATAGGCTCAGCAACCAGAGAGTATCACCCCGCGCGTTTCGTGGCCGCAGATTGCAGCGCAAGCTTGTGCGCGAGGCTGCAGCAACCGGCTGCAAATGAAAACCCGAGAAGGAAAACAAGGAAAAGCAACACGAGCTAAAAGAACGTGTTGACAGCCGCATAACACAGTTATAAGGTATAATCTTTTCAAGGTATATATATATATATATATATATATATATATATATTCAATCTATTACTGAGCCTCAATAAAGCACAATCTTGCGGAATTGCTTAGAAGACCACTGAATTGTTTCTTGGTGCGAACGCGGCTAAGCCATGCATTTTTGCTATCCTACACAGCGTTGCCCGGAATGTATAAAAAGCGCGCGTGCCAGTTTTCCATTCGGCCACAGATTTACCAGTGCCTTTACCATGCATCACTAGGGCCAGTTTCGCCCATATTCTTTCCTCGCGACAGCTAGACGGCACAAACTTAGGGATCGGCCCACATTCCCCAGTGCCGTGCTCATAGTACCGTATATTTCGGACTATGAGTCGTGGTATCTTTCCCAAACATTTAGTCGGACCATCTCCTACAACGGGGCGACTAATAACACTATGGATGAAATTATGCACGATGGTGCGACTAATATGAACGTTTTTTATTTCTTCCTGAACACACCACGCCGCAAAACCAATGCCAGTGAAGTGCCTGCAATAACTCTTAAATTTATTCAGAGGCCGACAACGGTGACTCAGCGATGCTTACGGCCGTAGTAGCTTAACTTTTTAAACTAGTATAGCTGCGTCAGAGGACGATACCGTTATTGCCATCCAGAGAAGGGCAATAAATATTGTTTTTCTGCGCCTAAAAATACGATATGTTGTTTAAAATTTTGTCCGCAAGAATTTGCGCCTCATCAATATTTTGTTTACGGACATTTAGTTCTCCAAAAAGGGGTAAGTACCACGTTTGACGACAAGTGTGTAAAAGCGTGTGTGATCGCGTTTCATCATGCCCGACAAAGTTAAGATAGAAACTTATTACGCACCGGTGTGAGTAATATACGACTGCTGCTTCTTTTTTTTTTGAACTCGAATAATGCCGCGGTGGGAGGGGGGGGGGGAAGTTATGCAGGGGTGTTACTGATTTTCGGAGAAATGCAAGCCCATGCTTACGTATAGAGGTGGTGCTACCTAATAACGCCCTCAGGATTGGCCCAAATAACGGAAGCGGCTGTGAAGTTTATTCACCGGAGTAAATCTATGAATTTACACACGACCACGAGCTCCGACAAGTTTTCCGTAGCTATAGTCAATGACAGGGGAGATCTCCTCTCGGCAGCTTCGCAAAAGACCTCATTGGTCGACGTGGCGGAGCAGGCTGCTATAGCTCTCGCATTACTTGATACAACACGCACTACAGTTTACACGGACTCCCGAGCGGCAATTAGAGCGTTCGCATCGGGATTGATAGCCAAACAGGCAGCCAGGCTTATCAACGGCAGACCCCCCTCAGACACTATTCATCACATAGTCTGGTTCCCAGCACACATGGGATCAGACGTATTACCGGGTCACCTGAACCCCAATGAGATAGCCCACGACCGTGCGCGAGGTTTCATATGCCGCGACGGGATGGTGCCTCGGGTGAGTTCGGGAGAGCTCTTCCACAGTGATCCTCTAGTTACTTTTCAAGAAATCACATCACATTACAGAGGGGATAGGCAGAGTTTTCCCTTCCCCCATAATAAGCTCAAGAGATCACAATCTAGCGCGCTCCGCATGCTCCAGACGGGGTCCTACCCCTCTAGGGGCTTTCTGAACAAACTTCACCCCGACATCGATCCATTCTGCCCAGATTGTGGCACTGAATTTTGCTCATTAAATCACATGCTCTGGCAGTGCCCTGTGTTACAGGATTTTAACCAAGAAGAAGACTGGACGAAGGCCATCACAGATCCCAGACAAGACGTCCAACTCCTGGCTGTCCAGAGGGCCCGTGAACGAGTGGAGAGGCACGGCCTCTCTGTTCTGACATGGGACTAGCCAACGGCTAGCAGGCCCCCCCTGCCTAGCTTCTCAGGACCTAAATAAAGTGTTTACTACTACTACTACTACTACTACTACTACTACTACTACTACTACTACCGGAGTAAATACAAAAAACAAAAAAGAGCGTCGCCATGCCGTTGCCATCATATTATATTTGTCTCCGTCCTTCTGCTGTTCTTTTAGACACTCTCGCTTATACGCACAATTGCATAGATGACGAGAACACGTTCATCCATGTATCGTTTCAATTCTTTGAAGTGCCCCAAACGGTGCTTGATAGCCAGCTATACCTGCAAAATGTTTCGCATAAGAACGCTTCCCACTCGAGAGGGAAACAGCACAAAAAACACGACAAGACAAGAAGGGAGACACACACCAGCGCTGGTGTGTGTCTCCCTTCTTGTCTTCTTGTGTTTTTTCGCGCTGTTTCCCTCTCGAGTATGTACCGACTAGCCCAAGCCTCTACGGTCTTGCAGCGCTTCCCACAGTGCGGGGGATCTGTATATTTTTTCATTAATTTCATAACTTAGACGAAAATATTAGGTATTGTAACTAATGTTTTCTTTGCAAACTACCAAATATTGGACGTTAATATAATGATCACATGAGGCGACACGAGAGCGTTCATGCAAGAGAGTACTTTAAGAAAACGTGCGTGAGCAGTCAATGAAGAAATAAAGTTACGGTTGATTCCTCTTTCATAGGAAATTGGTAGAACACGAAAGTGGAACGTGTCGTCACAGACACTGTTGCATGCTTGCTTCGTGAATTCACAGTCCGCTGCAGCGAAAGGCGCACAACTTGCGGGACGGCGACCAGTGTTGCTACGTTTGCTTCGCACGCGGCGTCCTGCTGGCAAGCGGCGTTGAAACGGGCCAGACGTCTCAACGGGCTGACTTGCACGCGAGAATTTGATAATGGCGTTCTAAGCCACTTGACGGTGCATGCGGCAATAAAGAAAAAAAAGAGAAAAGGCGTCCGTGGCGTAATTGTTTCAGTGTCGGGCTTCTGCTCTAGATGTCCTGGGTTCGAATCCTGCTGTCGGATACTTTTATTATGTGTATTTTATTATTTGTTACACAGTACATTGTTGAAAATGAACAGTTTGCAAAGCCACGAAGCCGTTTGCACTTGGTTCATAATTCTGTGGCTACACTGCGTTGGAACCTCCCCTGTCGCTGTGACTACCGAAGCGCTCCCTCTAGTCCGCGCTCGTTAGTGTCACGATGCAGTACTTAGCTTCACCGCTTCTAGATACCGGCACTGTTACATCCGTTGCAGGAAGCCATTCGTCACAGCCGGCACAAACCACTTTCGTGTTAAAAATTCAGGCAGAACGCATTTCACGAACAATGTCGACGTTTATACGATTCGCATTGGAGGAATGTGCGACACACGGTGGTATTGCCAAATTTTTCACTCCTGTGTAGCCAACTTCAATTTTCTGTTACCAACATATCCGTCACTTCCACTCTAGCTTAACGATCCTCATTCAGTGCTGTTGATGATGATGCTGATTCTTTTCCATGCATGCTGTGGTCCCAGTCTGTTCAGTTCGCTTCTTTATCCACACTCAGCTGCTTTTGATGTCGACTCTCAGCTCTCTTTAGCTAACTTCCTCACTTTCCTTTTGAAGACCTTTTTGCCTTTTGCCTGTTGGTCTGCTTCTATATCTGCGCATTTTGGTCTGCTTATATATCCGCGCATATACACAGTGGCACATAAGCATTCTCAAGAATTAGCAAAGAATGTATCACACGTCCATTTGTGCCGGTTTCTCATGTCCATTTACTCATACAAAATTGCTCAAGTTGTCGATTCGGGTACATAATCAGTGGAACATAGCCATTGGCCTAAGAAGACGCGAAAAAGGTTAGATACGAACATACTGAAGAGTGCGTCAATTTCCCAAAGATTTCTAGTTGCATTAAAATGCAGTGCACAGTAAGAAATTCACAGGTTTTGCAGTTTCTGCAATTTGACACCAAGTGAATAAACAAAAACTAATTCAAAGTGACCAAAAGATCAGCTAGATTTGAAAGGGGCCCGGAACCACTTTTTATCGAAGTGTAAAAAAATACATTTGAAGTGAAAATAGGCTAATTGAGAATCACTTTGTCGCAAAAAGTACTTCAATACGTTCACCAGAAGCGGAGTTATTGGCAATCAAACACGGCTTCCGCTGTGCTCCCCTTCCTCCTTCGATGCCTTGCACTGCGAAGGCTACGGCGGAGTGGGGCGGGGCCACAACGCTCAGCCTCGGAAACGTCACCATGGCATACTGCCGAAATTTCCTTTTGGACTTCCGATTTTGGTGCCTGTACGAAGCGCTAAACGTGCGCCAAACGCGGCTGTCCTCAGCCAGCCGCAGTGCGCTCAGCCACCGGACTCGTCGCGGCACTTCGCGGCGACCGCGGTGTAGCGGACCGCCGCGACCAATAGCAGCCGTGTACTGGAGTGTGTTTTATTACGAAAGAAATCACACAGAAAAGAGCGAGGATCATGGGGTCTCTTGAAGCGAGAGCGTTTGAGAGAAAGCGTGACTCCGCGTTCCGCTTGTGAGCTCCGCGGACCTGCGTAAGACAGCAGAACTTGACTGAGATGTTCACAACAGCGTAGGCTGCTCGTGGACTATGTTACTTCAGCAAGCCCGAGGGGTGGTTGAGGGCCACTTGAACATAGAAATGTAGTATAACTGTGTATCATAAATGCTAATAAAGCACAGTGTAGGTAACTGCCATGAATTCCGACTTTGCAGTAAGAACACACCTATCCACACGTAAACAAAGACAATAGTTTGCATGCAGCCTTTGCATGACGAATTGATAGTGCGGACGCTGCTGAGCTGGTGTAATATACTAGTGAGAATGACATAATCATTACTATATATATATATATATATATATATATATATAGTAATGATTATGTCATATATATATATATATATATATATATATATATATAGAAACATCAGAAGCACAGCTTCGCGGTTATCTCAGGTTGATTTGCCCAACAGCTTCGGTCGGTGGACTGACCTATTTCTACGCTTGGCCCATTGAAAACTCCAGTTACTACTCTATATATATATATATATCATTAGCAGAGTTCAGCTATTGCTCTGCTGTGGACGTCAGCGTGTCAGAGAGGAGGTGGCACACGGATGGACGGGTAAGACCAAATACAATTTTCAGTGTTTATTTTATTTCATCATGATAAACTGCATACACCTGCATCATGCGACCATCTCTGGTCATCATCATCATCATCTCATGCATGCATCATGGTCATGCATCATCTGGTCGACCAGCGCGAACTCATCGCCCGGGCCTGGAGGGCGATCCAAGCCAGAGGGTTCCTGGAATAAGGAACCCTCCCACCTCGACTGCCCACTAACTCACTGTTTCAAATAAAGGTTTATTCATTCATTCATCACGATAAAATTCGACTCTCAACTTGACGTTTGGCGAGCCTCAGAAGCTGTTGTCTTATTCAGCGAAAAAAATTGTTCGCACCTCGCCTAGATGTTTTTGAGCAATGTACAGAGACAAATTACGTCATAACTGCGACTCCCCAACAATACCATTTCTACGAGAAAGGGGCGTGAAAATTCAAGAGAGTGCTCGACTTATTGTGTGGAAGCTAAAGATGAAAGAAGGGAGTAAAGTTGGTGAAACGAGTTCAATAATTACCACGAAGTTTTGATTTGACGCTGAAATGGCTTCACGGAATTGCACGTGTGAAGAACGGAAAGTGAAATGCAATATATTCGGTTGGCTGAAAAAGTAATGAACTTAGATGCTAGTTTTGCCCGTTCTGCACCTAGAAAAAAGGAAGTCCAGCATCGATAAGTTGTGAATTATTTATCAAAGGGATTCACTGTCGATTGTTTACACACTTCGTTCCTTAGACACTGCTCAGACAACGCATAGGTACGAAGAGCAATACAAAGCCTCAGCAACGAAAGGGTTCAAAATAATTCGATGGACTTCAGCATATGAAAGAATAAATGCTTTCTTTGTTAGTGCTAAAAATGCATTTATGCAGCAAGGTTTGAGGCATAATGGTGATTAGCCTTGTCACACAGTTAACAAACCGTAATTAGTCGCAGAGTTGAAATCACGAGTACCTATGTCCCTGCATAGGAGGATCCTCTTTCTGTAACACAATCGTTATTCGCTCCTGCATATAGCTCTACTGAGCAGTCTGCCTTCTGTCCCACCTATTTATGCTAATAAGTACGAGAAATAGGACGGCGTAGATGGGTGCACTAAATGTATTGAGAGCACGCCTTCAACCCTTCGAAAAATCTGCGAGAGGTCGCGTTTCCGCATCCAGGCCGGTGCTGCACGTGTTCGCCTTTCTTTGCTAACATACTGGCTAACTACTATGGCCAGCTCATCAGCGAAGCTATAGGAACTATCAAAATTGCTTGTAGAAATCATGATTGTGTGAGTTTCCCAGCCTTTGTCATTATCAATTAAAAAAGAAGGAAAACGTTTCCGAACAGCTCTGTCACCTCCGGGTTTGTCATTCTTTTGTTGCTTCGAGTACGACTGTATATATAAGTGTGAACTTGAATAAACTCTGATTTATAAATAGTGCTTCGTGTTTTCAATATACTATCTGCCCTGGCTCAGGGGCTTGCTCTAAACTGTGCATAATCGTAACTAATGCCTCATTAGATAGAAGTGACCCGTGCATGCAAGCTATGGCAATACTGAACTTTCACACATGTAGACCTGGTGTTGGGAGAATCTGTGTTTTCAAAAATATAGCGTAACTGAAAGAGATTGAAGTGATTGTCAGACTGATTTGTCGTTCAAGTGGCCAAACTTGGGAAGCAAGACAAGAGATATGTACCTAATGCTTCTCCTGCAGAAGGAAAAGTGTCCCACCTTTTATAACACTTATGAAAAGTGCACAACTGAATAACATAAAAAAACCTACACTCGAACGTGGCACCACTAGCTCTTTAAGTATGCGATAGCATAATTAGATGCGACGTATCTACAGCTGCGCGCGCGTGAGTCATGGGCGACCTGAGACACATTCATTTATCAAAGTGACATTTCCGTATTTCCTATCACTTACAAATACGGAATTTTGTGCACACAGTGACGCACTTGAGAGCCGTCAGCAAACCTCGAATTTTCTGTTACATACCTGCGAAGTTGACGAATTACGCCTTTAATGCTCTAAGGAAATGTGTGACCGACGGTGGGATCGAACCTTTGACCGCCAGCACAGTAGCCCAACATTTAACCATTAGGTCACGATTGCACGCATGTATAATTCGTACCAAAGTCGTGGTTTGAGATGTCTGGAGGATGCGTCGCAATCCACGTTCTCGCAATAATTCTCTCTCGTGACAGCTATAGTGATTTGAGACCCTCTATTAGAGTTCACTACCTTCGGGGTCAGTATATACGTTTTGTCAGAAGAACGTGAAACCTCCTGGGGGGGGGGGGCTGGTCCGCCTATATGCTATCGCAATTGAATGTCATTTCAGCATTGTGTTCAACGTTTTACGTCGTCTGTGATGCAGACATTACTGTGCGTGTGTTTTTGTTTTCTTTCTCTGTATTTTTCAATGTTGCTAATAGACCTGCAATCCACTAAATTTTTTTATACCAGCTGGTAGCTGAGCAGTTGTTATGCTCCATGCAATTACTTCTAAGCCCATTCATCACAATTGCTGACTGTATCTTTTGAATTAATGTGAATAAAGAAACTCACCGTAATGACTGTCATTCATCATAGGTTCTCTTATCAGTTATGCTGAACATTCCTCGTTACCAGGCCCGCTTAACTGGCTCGCTTGTATCTGCAGGTAAATGTTCGTTCCGACTCGCTGCACCCGAAGACGTATGAGACCCACTACCGGCCTCTAGGATGGTGCCCCAGGAGAGCGACTGTACAGCATACGAACAGGTCCGCAAGAACAAGAAAGAGTAGCCGACGCCATGGAGCAAACAAGGCCCAGACTGCGTTGGCCGGCGCCGGGATCATAAGCAGCAATCTCGCGAATCGCAGTCCACGGGGGAAAAACAAATCCCCCCAAAACACCCCGAACCAAGGAGGGAGCATAGAAGAAAAGCCACCACTGCTGTGTATATATAGCCTCGGTTCTTTTCCTTCTCAACGTACTGGTGCTTCATGATGCTACGGCGGCTGCTTCTTGCGTGCAACAGCGGCGAAGCAATAAATAATGCCCGAACTCGCAGTAGATGTATAACGGCCCGAGTGGTTTCCACTCGGAGGATTGCTCGCGATACATCTCGGCATTGTTTCCTTCCTGGAAGCCAGTTCCGCTTTATTGGGCGGATCTTTCTCTTTCCGGCGGAGTCTGGGCCTCCCGTCTGCGTTGTGTTTCGGAGGGCTTCTGCGCAGAGTTCGTGTGGGATACCTGGCCCGTGGTATGGGCTGAATATCGCCGTGGGAATAGACAGGTGATGGCGAAGGCGAAAGAGACAGCAAGGCAGGAAAGGTTGGAAACGAATCGTGATTGTCTGGTTTTTGTTAGGGTCAACATTTCGTGCGAAACTAAGTGTGGCACGTGGCGGCTGCCTCCGCTGGCATTTAGGTTTTGTGGCGGCGCTGCGAACTCCTAATTGTGCTTTCAGTATGCAGTTACCCGCTGCGGCTGCCCATTTTACACGTATTTTTCTTGTGGTTTGAGGTTTGTGAGTACGTGTGTGTAGGCGTGTCTTGCGCGCTTGCCTGCGTGCATGTGCGTGAGTAGCATCCGTTTGCGACTCGCGCTTATCATTATTATTTTTAAAAAGTTGATGTGATGTCGGCAGTTCCTTTCTTACGAGGGAATATTGCGGGCTGCTTCGACTGCATAACCTCTCTTCTTAGCGTATCATCGTTTAGGAAATAGGCACGTATCTTCCTCGAAAAAGCCTGTCCATTATGCATGCTCGTTTTGCGCTCGTCTCTAGCAAAATATCGGCGATAGTGGTGGTGAGCCCGTGAAAGCCAGTCTAAGGGCAGGCAGCCGGGATCAACCACATCCAGGCTACCCTGTGCGCATGTAAACGCACGCACCACACACACGCACGCGCACGCACATACATTCAGGGAGGCCAACTATCGCGCACCAAGATTTAAAGAAAATATGCAAATGCCACGTAGCTGGACAGAACAAAGGTAGTTTTTTGCCATGGCTTGAAGATATTCTGATTATTTTTTGGCGTTCTGCCTAATTATATAATCAGTACATAATAATAATTTATAACTTCTCAAATATTGAAGTCAGACGAAAAGTGTAAATGAGAAAATTGTAGACCAACAAGAAAAAAATTACAGCATCTTCCCGTAGGGGAACCCTGCGTAGTATGCCAAGCAGCCTTGGGGTCGACTCAAGGTAGTTTTATCAGCTGTATAAACTTGGACATGTAGCAGCACCAGCAACGCGCAGAACTGTTGTCGACGCCGTCGGTGTTTTGCCCGCGTTTGCACCGAACGCGCGCGGCGTTGGTGACTGTTGCCGGTGCCTCTAAGGGCGCCTACCGTCGCGTCTCTAACCTAAGTTGCTTCGCATTATCGCGCATGCGGCAGGTGTTGCCATTCGTTACGCAATCCGGAGAGGAGAGGAGCGTCGGAGAGGAGAGGAGGAATGCCGAGTGGAGAGGAGATAAGACAAGGAGAGGAAAGGAGGGCGAGGAGGGAGGAGATGAGATGAGACAAGGAGAGGAGACGAAGGGGAGGAGGATGCGCAGTAGGGGTGTGGACGCCGCACGGCGGAGGGAGGGAGGGAGTGACATAGCCCAGAGCATAAGATGCTTGGCATCTAAAACTCTGGATACAGCTTTCTGTTGCTCAATACGTGCTACATAAAACTTTTTCCGAGCGTCAAAGAAGCCCGCGAATACAAGCAAAGTGCCTCGAGCGACCAGTCGCGCGAAATTTTGCGTGTATTCACGGGCTTAAATATATAAATCTTATTTTATTTATGTAAATAAACTGTAACACTGCTCGCTATTTATTTTTTGAATGAGAAGACATCATTGCTATTTTGTCAGTCGCTAGAAATAAACCAGCAAATGCGAAAACACCCGTGAATTAGATTTGTGCACGTTAAAGAACCCCAGGTTGTCCAAATTTCCGGAGTCCCCCACTATGGCGTGCCTTATAATCAGATCGTAGTCTTGGCGCGTGAAACCTCATAATTTAGAAATAAACCGGCAAGAAAAGTTAAATGCCTATGTTCATGTGATAGCTATTATTGCTTTATACCTGCAACCATTCGTGAAATTATTGCAGCCGGCGAAAGATAGTTTGCCGAAATGCAGGTGGAATACCATCATATGTGCTTTGAGAGCCAGCACACCATTATTGCATACACATAGGCCCAGCGTACTTTTTTGAAGTACACCTGCATTTATTTTCTTGTGGGGCTATTTTTGGGCGATGCTTTTTCACTGAGGGCATTGCCGCCTGTGTTTCTTGGCAATTGAGTTCAATCACTTTCGCAACACCGCTGTGTTATCTCCGTTCGATTGACATGCGCTGGTGATATCAGATGGCGCATGTGACTTGAATACTCTCGCCTTTTCCAGACAAACGGGGCTTTCTGTCATCATGTTACTCGTAGGCTGCGAGAAGTTTGTGTCATGTTCTGGAATGAACTTGATCGCCAGGGCGGCGTCTAGAAAACCGTGTGACATCAGTGTAACCGACGACCGTACTTTTTGCCATCAAAACCAGCAAGTTGTTTGTTTAGGGGAACGAGTTTGCCCAATAAACTTTAACATTTATTTTCGCCATTTCGCGTGTTTGCCTGACTCCCTGTCTGTCTGCCTGCCAGCTTACGCTGTCACATCTCAGTGTCAATATGAAATGCCATGCATACATTATTTAGGGGCATTCTTTTCTAATACTTACACAGAAAAATGAGCTTCGAGAAACTAATACTAAGCATGATTAAAGAATAGAAGTGGTGAGCGCAGCAGTAATTACGACAAAAAATTACAACGTGGTCCTATTCACACGACGTTTCTTAAGAAAATGGCATGCTAAGGAAAATAGTGTGTTTCTTCGTTAAGTATTTACCAATAAATTGGAGCTATGCTTTGATAAGGCTTATAATTCGTGGCTGCATAACGTATACAGTATGTTAGAGCCGGTTCATTTGGCAACTGTTGCTACAACGGCCACAGCGTGGAATCTTTAGGCGGAAGTGCGGCATATATTTCTTTCGAATATAACTGTCTTCTATGCGGACGCGGTCTGTGGCTTACCAATGCAACCGTTGTGACGAGGCTTCCACATGCATTAGCTGCGAAATTCCGCAGCTTCCAAGAATGCCGCTACTTGGCACGCAGTTTTCGATGGAATGCCCGGCAGTGCCATAGCAGCAACGGCCATCAGGTGACCTACTTTCTCTGCCCACGCTCTTTGATATGTCGTCGCTGTCTTTTCATGGTGCTGGCAGTATTTCTTTTTCTTTCTTTTTAGCCATCTATTTTCTATTTATGACAATCATTTCGGTACAGAATCACTTCGAAAGTTCTAATGGAAGTTTGTAGTTGAACGGCACAGCACTATACATCGAATTGAAAGTGAAAACATGAGTTTCTTTCCCCCCCCCCCTTTTTTTTTTGCTTAGCGCTCACTCCATCTCAGACTACGCAAACTTCTACCCTGCCGGTTTTTATCGGGATCATATTCGCGGGTTGCTCAGAGTCCGAGGGAGTCGAAGTGAGTCGGAGTGAGTCGGCTAATGAAGGAGTTAGCCGATATATATATGACAGCCCAAATCTGCGGATTTGCTGTGGCGAGGCTCATCGTAGCGAAGTCAGGTGTCACATCCATGAAGTCCTTAACACTCCCATAGCTAGAATTCATTGAAGCTCTTGTAGGATATAGGCTGCTCCACTATTTCAAAAGGTCATGGGACTGCGAACCGTTCTCCCACGTAATGTAGACAGATACCAGAACTGTGTTATATTGGACCTAGGATAGCCACAAGCTCCTTCCATACGTTCAAAACAGAATGGCTGAAATCGTACGAACAAGCTACTTATCCGGAAATCAATATCCAGCTGACTTGATGACTACAATTGTGTCTCGATGACTTTACGTGAGAGCCCCGATGGGCACAGCGGTCCAGAGTGGTTTCTCCGGCATGAACCAGCAAGGTCATTTGAACCAGCTGGAGCCTCGACAGTTGACTGTGAGGCGTTTTAGCGCCTGAACCAGAGAACGCCACCCTGTAGACACATCATCAAGTGCAGTACATGTTATACTTGAACAAAATGAGTTATATGCAGAAGCTGTACGAGTGGCAGTATTGGTATTTAGCTTTGGAGAGAAAAATACTCACTAGTGAAGATCTCAAGAAGGCGAAATACTTCTGGACACAAGCTCCAAGCGACGCTTTCCCTTATGAACTAGATCAGCTGTCGCGTGGATGCACCCTCTCCAAAAACTCCATTTTCCGAAAGCTGCATTCGCTCCTGGACGACACGGAACAACCTGATCTGGGAGGTCATCTTCAGAAATCCAGCGTTACTTATCAGGAAGAACACCGTGGTAAGAAGGCTGCTGCGTAAGCTTGCTGCAACGACTTGCGTTCACGAGGCCTATAATAACTGAGGCACAGTGCTGTGCTTTGCACTGTGACGTGGCAAGTACAGCCCGTGAACATACGCGAGCGTTTATGGGTTGCATGTGCGTTGCAAGACAGAAGCAATGTCAACACTTTTCTCTGTGATTAGTACGGCAGAAAAAAATTTTAAACTCTGTGATTAGTACGGCAGAAAGCCTGTGAATGCGAGTTATGCACCGCTGCCGGAAGACCGTGTGACAATGGCTCGACCATTTGAAAATGCTGGAATGGACTTTGCAGGCATGTTGTACACGAAGCACGACAAGTGGCAATCGGTGCATCCAACAATTTTCTTTTTTTTTATCTGCGCCACAACCAGAATAGTAAATCATGAAATGACTGCAGTTCTTTTTGTCTGAAGAGTTCTGGCTTGTCTGCAGGAGATTTATGCCTCCTAGAGGAGGCCTCTGAAACTGTACTTCGACAACAATTTGACTGTAAAAGAATGGAGCAGGGGGCGGGGCGACGTCTAGAGGATTGGGAATGCTCCCCGTTTATGACAGTTTTGGGTAGTTACCGTGTATGTCGTCAATGTATGTCGAATGCACCCTGATTTGGGGGCTATTGGAAGACGCTGATTCATCTATCAAATAAGCCGTGCGCAAATTTATAAGAGCACACTGCCCAGAGAGCGAAGGGAGCAGGACTGTGCTTTGAACGTTGCTGCGAGATGCTTGCGTCTACTCACATACAAGAACTCACAAACTGAAGAACCATCGCTGATTCGTGCTCCAGCACAGTTTTTGTCGGAGATTCCCTGATAGACGAAGCGACCCAACGTGAATGAATACACCACTAGTTAGCCGCGTAACATGCAGAATCACATTGTGGAGAAGCTTCAGTACCTAAGAGGCTTCTCCGTCACCTTTGACTGTGGTGGTGGAAGCAATTTCTTCTGGAGCTGAGGTCGCTTCATTGTTGTTCGAATTAAACTTGAAAGTTCGCGATGTCGCATCGCTTGAAGACGAGAGAAGCACGCGTTGCACTTGGCGAGAAGGGCGCGGGATAGTTTTTCCGTGCCGTAATTCCTTGATTCGAGGCCGTCAGATCAAGATAAAGAGCGGCAAGGTGTTCAAGAGACCCGAGCAAGCTCTTTATCAATTGGAGATGGCCCTTGTTGCTTGCGGGCAGCATGGTATAAAAACAAGTGAGGCTCGATAGTCGCAGCCACCAAGAGAAAGCAAGGACGATGATTAGAAACAGCTGGGGCTAATATTGGTGTCTGTGTCTATCAATTCTCACGTCGTCTGATCTTCACACCCGAAATAAAAACAGACGAAATTTTTCCCTTCACAATGTGGACCGCACGTATGTGTAACCAACCATTCGACATCAATAGCGAACAACACTGATGGCGCAGTTTCTATGGCATTACACTTCTGAGCTCGCGGTCACGGTTCAATTTCTGGAAAAGGTGGCAGTATTGCGATAGGAGCAGAAGGAAGAAGATTAGTTGTATTGCATTTCAGTGTGCACAGTAAAAATACCCAGTGTGTTGAAATTATTCTGCATGTAGCCACTCACTACGGCGTTTCTCATAGCCAATTTGCTGCTTGGAGACGATTCATAGATTTACCTAAATACTACCCTGGATTTTTAATGCAACTAACTATAACTACACCTACCTCTCAACACGACCAGGGATGCTCTGTGCATTTATTTTAGGAAAAGGGGTAGTTTTCTGAAGGATAGGGGCTTGTAAACATGTATATTATAAAACAAAAAGCATTTTTAAAGTGGAACTGTTTTTCCCTTCTAGTCTCGAAGCTTCTATTCCCTCGAGGTTGAATTCAGAAAATGCAGCATCTACGTATCCGCGAAAAGGAAGGTTGGAACATATTCATTTCTACGGTCTTCGGAATGTCGCGCTTACTTAAATAATATTTGGCACATATTCACCAGATTTTATCGGAGATCGCACCTCAAATGACAATCGACAATAGCACGCGCGTATTCCTCAAGCGCTGTGGAAGTGTAAACAGGATTTGTTGTAGCGTTGAAGGTGCATGCCACGCCAGGAAAGTGGACGCCTTTAATCAGGAGATGGACAGGCAATCTGCTCAAATCTGTCTTTTCGAAAAACTCTAGACGTGTTCTTGTCTTCGACAGTGCACTTTACCAGTCCACGAAACTGCGAAGTTTGCAGCAAATGTCTCATTAAAAATAAATATAGCGTCCATGATCATCAGGCCTCCCCCCCAACCAAAAAAAATGCTTCAAGTTGAGTTCGCAAATTGAGTCATTTGCTCTCACCAGCAGGCCACTGGGCGCGCCATGAAAACGCCGGGTAAGTTTACCGTGCGGTAGTTTGTTCGTTTCCTTCATTGAATGACCAAGCTCTTAGCTTTGGCTGCACTGGCTGGTGTTACTGTATAGAGCATATAGCATACAGCGTAAAGTAACGCTTTACATGAAATCCTACATGTGCGTTGCATGTGCATAATTTTGAGCGTGGTAGCGATTTTTTTTGCTGAGTCTCCCACAAACTGCCACTGCACAGAGGCTACGCCATCACACAATATCGCGGTATCATTTATGACACATTGGTCCTCTCCACGGCATGTAAATGACGTCGTAGACTTTCGCTTTCCTTCACCTCACTTCAGCAGCAAACTTGGAACGTCAATTCGGCGGTTTTGTTTTAGACGTCGGTTCTCGATATTGGAGAATCATGGCCTCGCGTACGGTAGCACAGCAGGTTCACCATGTCACTGGCTTAGATTGGCAACGGATTCAAACAGCATATGTTATTCGTTTGTGGTAGCTCGCCAGTCGAAATTGTTGAAACACTCATTGACCTACACAGACGGAATAATGCGTCAAGACGCTTTTTTATTCATATGAATGACTGTGGAGATCTTGGCAACGAGATAGATGGTGGCTTCGCCTTTTAACATGGCTGACATGCATCACATATTATTACAAAGGACACATAATAACTGTTAACATAAAAATAAAAAAAACACAAAGTACACTATAAAATTATACACGATAAACTCACTCATGCTAAAGGTCAGAAACATCCCTAATACAGTACAAGTACACGAATGGCGTAAGAAATGAAAGTGCATTCTAAAATTAACCATCACAAATGTTGCAAACACTACAATACAATATAGATACAAAGATAAAATACATACGGTACACATAAATTGTACATAAATTGTGATTATTTTCAACAGGCAAAACTGAGTATTTCTCGGCAATATCTGTGACCTCCAAAACGTCTTTAAGAGCCATGAGCGCACGCTTTCGGTAGTCATTTATTAGCCACACTCCTAGCAGCTTCATTACGCTCATTAGCCTTCGATCGAGCCTCGCGAGTTTTGAGGTCAGTCGGTTTCTTGGCGCAAAGCATTTGTTGCATTCTAAAGTAGATGTTGCAGATCTTCATCTGCGCTGCCACATTCAAAACGCGTGATTTTATTTCATTCATTGGTGCAAAACAAGCGTGCACCAATAAAGGGCGCGGACATAATGACACATATGCCTCGTCATACGCACTATAGGTGCGTGCTATATGCACCGGACACCGGAGTAAGGTAAACAGGAGAGCCGACTCGCCTGTTAAGGCGTTCGAACTTGTGTACCGGCGAGCCAGCTGCTTTGTGGCGCAATACAGAGATGGCGCGCGAACTTGTTACTAGGTAGGGAGCCTACGCGCAGCGTTGCATGTAGGCTCCCTATTACTAGCCCTCGGAAATGCATCGCTTGCACCGTGCAAGGGCGGCGGGAGGTGTAGCGAGGCATAGTGGCCTATGTTTGTTGACCAATATGTTTCTTGTATGCATTTGCGCGTGTGTCAATACATTTGTTGTATGCATTTTGTGTGTGTGTGTTTGTGCTTCTAAACGCACGTCTGTATGCATTCAGCATTAAGTAATCTCTGAGAGAAAATTGGTTGTACAGCATTGCTCATCTGAGCATGTTTTGTGTCTTGCCTGTGTTCACTAACTTTAATTTACATTACGTTTCGGCCTGTGCCGTGCCATTGTTCCGTTGGCATGCCACCAGGGTCTGTATTTTATAGCGATGCCATTATGCTTCATTCTATACTAGTTGTATCATATGATAACGTGAGCGGACCGTGGCTCTGACCAATGACCAAGCGCGAAAAGCTCGAAAAGGCATTAGTATCGGAAAGGCATCGCTACAAATTGCCGGCCCAGGTTAACCTTCCCAACTACAAATAAAGCTTTCAAGTGTGTTTACTACGCACTACACCACTTAATTCGTCGACTGGTGGCATCAGTGTCTCAAAATTGGTTAGGGTACCACGCAGGCCCTTAGGAACACCAGCGCACTTTTGTTTTATGGTGGAATACGGCTTAAAACAAATCCAGTTTTATTGGAGTTATGGTCGCGAAAAAAAGTATCAGGATGGCACGCACGCACAAGGCATTTCATACTGTTTTCTATAGTTAGCTTAGTGCCGGTGAACACGTTCACAAGCCAATATACCGCTACAGCTACGCTCAAACAGCGCGCTTTTATCTCCCCTAATACAACAGCGACCGATTAACTTCGGTAACACAATAAACTTTCACTCTTGTAAATCAGCAGATCACATCTTTAGCTGCTGCAGTGGCAATCGAAAAACTCGCACAAAATTATATACCGCTTCACGCGGCGACAACATCGAAAGCGCGCCATCCGGCTTTTTAATATTTTGACAGCTGAAAGGGCTCTCGACACGTTCGTTCCTCGACTTGACCACCACATGGCGCAAATATGAAAGCGCAGCTCTTAGGCGCCCGTTCCTACGGCGAGCGTCGGCGTCCTCGGCGTAAGTGAGCGAACGAGCGCAACGAAGGATGAAAGGGCGAACGCGGACGGTGATACCGAAGAGAGCGTGAAAGCGATACCGGAGGAGCAGTGTGCAGCAGAACCATGAGGTGGGTATGGTGAAAGCGTGAGAAGAAAAGTGTAGGGCCACACAAGGCGAGCTCTGCGGTGACGATGGCTACGAGATGGCGCCAGAGCAGCGCGCCGTCGTCTCTTCACCGATGGCATGCGGTGAGCGCGTCCAACGATACCTTATGGGAGGTCTGTCTGCGGCGGCTGCTGTGAATCGCGCCCACGCGTCACTCACCCACTGCCTATCGTGATCTCCCGATTATAGAGGCAGTCGCGCGACACTTCGCTCCAATTGCAACATGCCGCAGGTAATAGTGTCCGCGCCAGCCAATATATCGCGAAATAAAAACACGTGTAGAGTTGCGCTCAAATTTCGCTTTAGGGAGTAGCGTAATTGCCGGTGATTATTTTTATTGCGATAGCAATTATATGGACACTTCAAGCGGATTTCTGCCGTCGGCATCGCTGGCGTCGTCGCCGCCGTGAGGTTCCGTATAAAATCCAAGGGCGATAAAATCGTCCCCGCGCGCCGTATGTGCGAGTGAAAGCGCGCGTTCCCTGCGCGCTTTAGCGGAGCGCGAATGCACGGCGGAGAGCAAACGTGACTTCCTCCTTCGCGGGAAAGGCCGTAGGGGTATGGGAGGGAGGGAGGGGGGGGGGGGCGATGCTTAGCTGTGGCACCAAATGCGTATCTTGCAACAGGGCGCAAGGGGAACAGGCGACGCAATCTCCCACGTGAAAGGAGGAAAGCGGGAAGGCAGCGCCGGAGGGAGGGGGTCGACTTCTACTCTTCTAACTGCGTACTTAGCCCTGGTACGGGCTGTCGTGCGCACCGTATCTTGAAAGCGACCTCCAGACGGCTCTGACCTTTGTATGCGCTGTGCTTTCGCCGCTCAGTTTCCGTTGAAGCGATGGACCACACGAACCTTCGCTCGCTGCGGGGACCGCGCTTGTTCACGCCAGCGTTCGCACAGTGGTTGTCTGCGGTCATCGAGTGTGATCTATTCATCTTTGCTTGTGCGCACTGACACCACGCTTGCTAATTCAGTTAGTAAGCGAATGTGTCCAAGTTTATGCAGCCGATAAAACTACTACTATGCCTACTCCGTATAGCTCTCTACTAATTTGATAACTTAATTGATGCTTCACCTTTCGGGCGAAACTGCGACATTTTTTTTAGTATGTGTGATATTGTCTCACTTTTGTGCTCTCTTCGCATTATCGGGGCGGTGCTTTTAAGAGGGGGTCATTGACACGTGTACTTATTTATCTTTTTCCGGTGACCGCTTTCGACCGCCTACCGAATGGTAAACGTTCTTTTTAGGCGCAGGACACTCCTTTCTATAACGGAAGTCTCCCGATTATAATCGCTGGTTCTATCTGTTGTCTGTGATGTCGCCGAAGGTTGCGTAATCAGATTGTGTGCGCGACGCGAATAGTGGTGTGCATTTTAGAACTTATGCGAGTGTCGGTTATTACTCTAGATTGTTCATTGAGCCATGTATAAAGAGCCGACTGCGTCTGATCCGCAGATAAGATTTCGGCGATCAGCAACTTAACTCGACGCTATCGTTATTCTTGAGCGTTGTTTTGTGGCCACAAGTTCGGCCAAAGAAAGGGTTAATTTCATGACTCGAAGTTGTGCCACGTCTCATTCTTCAACGTCACTACAACGTTACAATACTTTCGAAGTAATACGGTGTAGAGCAGTTTAGTGCCGACCCGTTAGATCTACGTCAACGAACACACAACTTACCGCGGCGTTCGGAAACGGTGGCGTGTATATAGCACAAGAGCTCGAGCAGCCGTCCGACGAACCGTGTCCCTTCATGTGATTTCGGTTTCAAGTTGCGACCCTGCTTAGTGGTACAAATTTTACAGCGTAAGCTGTTGTGGACTCATTCTAACAGCTGTTTTGGTTGGTGATGGTGTCCACCACCGCCGGTGGTGCTGTCCGGTGTCCGTAGCAGCTATCGCCTGGAATGAGAAAAAAAAAATGGCATGCAGTTTCGCCTGAAAGGCAAAGCGTCGATTGCGATAGCAAATAAGTAGACAGCTATACGAAGCAAGGATAGTAGCTTTATCGGCCGTATAAAGATGTAAATATTCCCTTACTAACTAAATAAACAAGCACGGTGTAACGCGCGCACAGGTAAACATGAACTCATCTCGCTCGATGACCGCGGAAACTCGTCAAAACGCTTGAGTGAGAAAGCGCGCCAGCAGCAGCGGGCAAATTGACCTTCCTCTGTCTCTCGTCTCGCTTCAACGCGAACGTCGGAAAGCACAGCGCATACGAAGATACCGGCACTCGGCGCATTCACTTTGTACCGAGATGTGCTTTGAAGATGAGGCCCCCGCAGGCGCACACTACGGCCACATAGCAGATAGCTTTCAAGATACGGGGCCCGCGCGGCAGCTTCATCAGCAGCAGCCGCAAGAGCAGAACGCACCCCCACCCCCACCATCTCCGTCGCCTCCTCCCCGTGCGCCCCGAGCGAACGCGCGCTTCCGGCCGCCTTCCTCACGGCGACGACAATGAGGACGGCTAAAATGCGCTTGGAGTGTCCATATAATTGCCATAGCAAAAAAATGCACAGTTCCCGCCGGGATCGAACCGGGCCGCGCTGTTTGGGAGTCAGCTACTCTACCTCTGAGCCACACCAGCGTTTGCTGGCAACTAGCGGAAAATTGCCCTTTAAACACGCTCTAGCGCTCTAGAAAACACACGACGAGACCTGCGCGCCGCGCAGCGTCGATACGTGCACACTATGCACTACATTTGCATATTATTACACCAGGTGACACGCCATGTAGCACATGCAGATGTAGCGATACAAGGTAGATGGTTTGTGGAAGGAAAATTAGTTTAACGATATGTATCCAAAAATGATAGCACAAATATATATTCTGTACCTGACCAAATGAATATGGCTGGGTGACTATGTCCCCGCCGCGTTTCGAAGGGCATGCAGGTAAATAATAATCATATTCATCATTAGCTGCCTAGGTGACTTTTTGTCAGTGCTTTGTTTTAAAAGGGATGCCTCCCGGTGCCATCGATGACCTGAGGGAGCCTTCCGCTCCCCCTGGCCAGTTTCTTAGGACCAATAAAAGTTCTTGCCACTGTCTTGCCAATAATTCCATGATCAGTATCATCTTCATAAGCATCGTAGCGTGCCTTTGTCATGCGATGTGAAAAGTGCGCGCGTAGCGTCGTTATGTGCACACTTTATATTTTACTTGCATATTATTACACCAGGTGAGGTGGCACGCCATGTAGCAGTTGCATAGGCATTTGTACAAGGTGACTGTCACCGTCCCGTTTCAAAAGGGAATGCCATTAAATCGTCATCATAATCATCATTTAGCATCGTATCGCGCAATTTGTCACGCGATGTGATATGCGCGCTGCGTTGCGTCGATACGTGCAAACACTGCATTGCAGTTGCGCTATATTTCACCGGGTAACCGGACATGCAGCAGTTGAATGCTACCTGTAGCTGGATCTGGTTAACTCAAGTAGGCTAGGGGACTATTTGTCTCCACCCCGTTTCCCAGGGATTCCAATTAATCATCATCATCAACAGCATTGCATCTTGCCACGGGTCAAGGGATGTGACATGTGCGCCAGGTAGTCTGGATGCCAGTGTTTATTCTTCGGTACACGTTATGGCGCCTCCTCGCAAGGTACGAATCTCTGCAGAAGCGAATCGTAGAGCTACGCGTGCGGCAGCAACCAGGCAACGTTGGGCTCAGCAGACCGCTGTGCAGAGCCTGACGTGTTGCGGCGCAAGCCACAGCTCGCCGTCGACGCCGGGCAGACAGTTCAAACTGTCCTCGTGAAGACGACGCGAACAGACTTCGCCGCGAAGACACTGTAGTGCTTGGTGGAAATAATTAAACTCCGTTGGAGCCGCTTCTCCAGCTTACGCTGTGACTGTGCTGCGTGTGCTGCGCAGGCCTGTGGCTTTTTTTCAGCATGCGTCGTAGACGCAGCATCTCATCTTTTAATTAAAACGAAGAAAGGCGTCGACGAGTGATGAACTGTTTTTTAGAAAGTTCGCCAAACGGCATAAACTAATAAATATAGAAATGTAGGCCTGTTTCGGCGATGAACATCAATAGTGCTCGATGGTTGTTCCCATAGAGCCAAGAATCATAGTCCGGTGGTGAGCGATGAACTGCGGTGAGCAAAACTACATAGCTGAGCCACTGCCGCTGGAGAGACGCTTTGGGTCCAATCTGGCAACAACAGCGCAGTGTCGCCTGCGCATGCTCCGCTGGTTGCGGTACTTTCCACGTTTCAGTGACTTTAGAAGCTGACGCATCCGAAATTCCATCGGCAATTACAAGAAAATTTGATCATGGACAGAGGGCAGGAGACTTGTTGAGTCTATGAAACAGCAGGGTATATTTAGCAAATGAAGAAACGAAGGCAGGTAGCGCAACAAAGTGTGAAAACATTTCTTTCGGTAAATTAGGAATCACCTGCTAGTGTAGCTGCATATAGCCCTTGATTGGCAACCAATATTTTCAAATAAGTGGTGGTTATAGTTTCACCTTAGCCAAGTGACGACTTTCCCAGAAACCGCCAGAGCATCCATGCTTTTAAAGAGAGGACAAGATCGGATCGTTGAAAATAGCTTTGCATTTATTTAGCGCTCAGTCAATAGTACATATAGCACTTTTCTTTATTCGAAGATGCACGAGTCTTCATTTCTCATACACGTTGACAATTAGATACTTCAACGTCTTGCTCACGACCGGAAGCGATGTTTGGACTGTGAGCCACAGTTTCTTTCCCCAGGACACCCAGAAAACCTTCCGTTCATTCAACCGCCAGCATTGATCCTCTAAATCTCGGATGTGGTTCTCCGAGAGACACGTGTTCAGAACCAGAAAGTGCTTAAGATTCCACACAGCGCGTATCATATCGTCCTCTGCCACCTGGGAAGAGCAGTATCCACGGAGCACGAGCCGAGTGCGGCCGACTTGTCCATCAAATCTACCACCTTGTGCAACTGGCCTACGGCATCCCTTGCCTCCCCAACAACGTTCATCTCGACGCGAACAAGCTTTGGCAGCGTGAAGAGCATCTTTAGAAGCATGTCGCCGGCGCAACCACCGTAAATTGCGACACTTTCCAGTTTCTGGTAGTCGTGCAGCAATTTGAGGGCATTTGGTGTAAGTGTTCTGGAACTTATGGTGACGTGTTCAAGCTTCTCCCTACATCTCTGTAAGAGGTGGCCGATTTGGATCTCGTCCATCTGAAGTTGTTGCACGTCGAAGCATTCCAGCTCTCGCGGTGTTCTGAACCTTGAGTCCAACCATCCGGTGCCGCAGTCACCGTCCACTGACAGCATCCGCAGCTTGTGGAAAGCCTGAAGAGCCTGGGCCACTGTCACATTGTTGTCGTTTCGTACGCTGCTGATCTTGAGTGACTGCAGTCTCGGACATGCCTTAGAGAGGTGCAGCAATGCGCTTGTGGAGATCTGACTTAACGAGAGGCATGTAAGCCGCTGAAACGACTCGAGGCACTCCCATGTGCTTCTATGACGTATGTGATCCGAGTTAAGGTCCAGCAGTTCAAGCATAGGGCAGCTGGAGCATAGCTGGTGGAGAGCACCGTCTTCGATGCGTACTTAACGTGAAGTTGAAAGCACTTTCAGACATTTTAACGTCTCGAGAGCGCGGACGTCAGTTGGCAGCAGCGCGTCCTGACCATGCAAGACGATGGTTGCGAGAAACTCGCAGTTTCGCAATATGAACGGCATCTTTTGGTGTGACAGCACGCGGCAAGGAATCAGCAGCTCGTTTAACAACTTGAAGTTCCCGGAGCAAGAAGCTATGTCTTCAATGTAGATGTTTCATAGACGTCGAGCTTGCGTATCAGGGTTGCTCTGTCTAAGATATCACGCACTTGCTGCGCGCTCAGCCTGTCCCACAAACTGATATGCACCTCGCTCCAGAGAGAAGGGTCCAAGGCTAGGGTCTTCCATCGCTCAGAGACCTCGGCTACTGTAGCCAGGGCGAGTTGCGAGAGGTAGGAGAATATCTTCAGGATGAGCTCAACTGGAAGGTCGTCGAAATGCATCATTGACTGCGTTGCTTGCTTGCTTGCGTGCTTGCTGGAGTTCGAGAGTGGCTCATACCCTCTATTGGGGATTGACCATGAATCGGGTGACAGAAGGAATAGATTATCCGAGTCTGAAAATAACCACTATTGAGACAGCTTCACTGTAAAATGTTGAATGGATAAAGGAATGAAGTCAGATAAAATTTAGGAATTTAGCAAGGAAATCATCCTGATTAAAGTATGTACCCCACAACAGCTGCACCAACATCCCACTGACAATCTCCCAGAGAAGAGGCTCCCAAAGATAGAATATCGGGAATCGTAAAAGTTCAATCTCGCACTATGAAAGTTTCTCTCTAAAGTGTGTTTTCTCATTGAGGAAAAACGCCAGCATGACAGGAAGTGTTCTATTGTTTCATATTCACCACCGTATGAGCACAAAGGAGGAGGGCGCCAGACCAGATCGATGCAGACAATAGTTTAGTGCAGGAATTTGGTAAAGAGAACTTCAACTTATTTATTATGGCAGAAGTGTCTGCTCCAAAAAAAGGAGGTGTCGGCAATTAGTTAAATTTGTTTATGATTGGTTCCAAGAGTCTTGCATGAGTGCCCGTCTCCTGAACCTGGGACAGTAATGAAAGCTGATACAGGAAGGATGGGGAGAATTGGACCACTAAAGGCAGGTCTCGCCATGCTGTCTGCTAATTTATTGATAACTAATCCTTTGTGAGCAGGCACCCATACCAATCTAATTAGTGTTAAGTGAGAATTTATCAGACAACGAAATGTGTGTGAAATATGTGAGCTACTATTTGCAGTAAGAGCTGAACATAGAGACAAAGAATCCGTTATTATTACAACTTCGGAGATTGATGAGTGCACTTTTCTTAGACCCAATGTAACCGCCAGAAACTCAGCTCAAAGTATTGGTATATAGCCTGGAAGTCTTAAAGAGAACGACCACTCAAAAGCAGGAAAGAAAATTTCAAGTCCAAAATTTTCTTCTGTTTGCGGTGCATCTGTCGCTATGACGGCGTTTATTTTTGGCGCTGCTTCAGCATTATTTTTCTTATAACGCGATAGCGTTAAGAGCCTCGTGTCGAAGGAAATCTGGCGTCGGAGTCGGCGTAAACGCCGGCTCCATTGGCAGAAATAATGTTGCCGATCCACATCATCCCGAACCACCCCGACCGGGCAGGCCATTCGCGTGGCGCAAGGCGTTAGTGAACAAAAACTGAATCTGTCAAAGTAAATTCGTCAGAAAAATCATAAAGTTTGACTCAACCACAATCTACAGACGTGATAGCGTCGGATTGTAATTTGAATATACGCGAAAAGAGCCTATTAAACAGCCAGGGATATTTGAATGCTATCGCGTTCCACTCCTAAAGGCCAAGCTTAAGTGTCCTCCAAATTTATCGACTTCTAGCGGCTTCCGTGTAGCAGCTTTCCATGTTGAGTTGGTGCCAGAGCAGCATCTGTGCCTACGTATGTCTTTTTAAATAATGGAAACCAGGCATTTTCAATATTTTTACAAAGAAATCAGTTTACTACCGACAGCTGTGTTATTCATTCTTCGGCAAAGTTCCTAAGACAATCAGAAATCAGGAAAGCCAAACTGCGTGGCGCCTTTGCAGCCTCTATACACCGACAGCTTCACCCGAAAACAGCAGCGCTGTAAAGCTCAATCTAGCAAGCAGAGGAAAGAGTTTTATACGCAAGCTTATGTGGCCCGCCGCCAGTGAAATCGGCGATAGGTAGTTTGAAGGCCCTAAGGAACCGAGCGCCGGAGGAGGAAGGCGCCTGGTGGTGGAGAAGAAAACCGCGCGCCGGGCGAAGTACGAAGGTGCGCTCTGAGCGCGCGGCAAAGCAACGCCACCTACAGGAAGGTCTAGGGGGCGTTGATCGTAGCGGGGAAGATAAAAAACATGTATAGCGTACCTGAATAAATCACGCAGGTTAGGTGACTATTTGTCACCACCCCGTTTCAAAAGGGAGGTCATTAAGTCATCAAGGAGAAAATAGGCGAAGCGTCGCGCAGGAGGAGGGTACGCGGAGGTGCGGTCACATCGTCTGGCAGCTGCTACGGGTGCTGTGCGCGGAATGGACGTACCGGGTTCATCTCGTGATAACATCCTCCCGGCGCGCCGTATGCTGCATGTGCGAGCGAAAGCGTGCGACGGTGAGTCGACGATGGCGGCTCAATATCGCGCGCGTATGGGAGCAAAGCGGGGAAGCGCACCGTCTTCCCACCGGGGGATGGAGGGGGGGGGGGGGGGTGTCGCTTTGAAGCGCAGCTCTTAAGGCACGCCTTTCCGGGGCCGCTCTCTACCATCTGAGCTAACCAGGCGGCTAGCAGATGGCAGGGCGTAGCCAAGTTATCACCAACTCGAAGCAAATGCAAGGGTTTGGCGTGATAGTTCAGCGGAAGGGGGGGGGGTTGCTAGGTGGAGAGAAGTAATTAAAGGGAAAATTAGACAACCACCCAATCATGGCAAATACTACAAAGGAAACCCCATACGGGTTCCTCGAAAGAAAAGCCTCGCAGTTGAAGAAAAATTCGGCCTGGTCCGGGACTTTAACCCGGGACCGCCGGCTTTTCAGGGCAGCCGCTCTACCGTCTGGGCTAACCAGGCGGCTACCAGATGGCAGGGCAAAGTTTATGCGAGGTTTTTCTTTCGAGGAACCCGTATGGCTTTCTTTTGTAGCAATTGCTACGATTAGGTGGATGTCTCATTTTCCCTTTAGTTACTGCTCTCCACCCTAGCGGGTTTCCGCTGAATTATTACTTCTTACATATATATATATATATATATATATATATAGGCAGTATATATATATATATATATATATATATATATATATATATATATATATAAATATATATATACTCCCTTGAAAAAGGTCGGTCCACCGACCGAAACTGTTGGGTAAGTAATAAACCTAAGATAACCGCGAAGTTGTGCTTCTGATTTTCCTAAATACGCTTGGCGCATTGAAAAATCCAGTTACTACTATATATACGCGATCTGAAAAAGAAAGAAAAACAATTTCATCCGTGTTCTGCTGGTCTACACACGACAGTTTCCCCTTTTTGTGTCTACTACACGTTGCCTCTCATATGAAATGTGTAGCGTAGATACCGCGGGCCGCCATGGGGTGCCACCACGAGCCATCTTGCCTCTCGCCCCCGAAAAGTTCAACCTTTGAGAGGCGGCAGGGGTGCATTTCCCCCTTGCACCCCCTTCCCGCCTCCCCTGTGTCGCTTCCGGCGTGCTAGTGGAAATGAAAGGAGAAAGAAAACTGCTCATCGGCCCTGTAACTAAGTCTAACGATTCGAAAAATATTTGCGACGAAATAATCTTATAATGACGTCATTCTCTGATTAAGAAATGTGTAAAAGGGCTACTTTATTATACACTTGAACTGTGCATGCGCCTGAAAGGCAACGACAAACCATGGCAAAGAATCATGATTACATCAGTTAATACAAAAAGAAAATTGAGTCAATAGCGCTTGCGTTGCGTCTACGCCTTCCTTCGTCCTCGTCTTCAGTGCGCTGATGTTATTAGTCATGAATTGAGTATGGCTGGGAGTCATCGTAGACAGACCGGGCAGACTGGTGAGCGAGGTCATTACCGACAATGCCACAATCAGCCGGAAGCCACTGCAAGAAGATATCATGTCCCTTTTCCAGAGCGTGGAATGATGGCTAATTTCTTTATTTCAGATATCCTTTCTCGTACGTATACTTTACGTAAAGTAGAATTGACGTTCTGGAGAGATGCTATTGAGTCACAAAACGCTGGTTTATGTTGGTTGGTCAGGGACACAGTTGAAACGGCGTAGAGGGCCCCAAGATCTGCCCCCATAGATGTCGTTGTATGAAACCTTGAATTTCATTATGGCCCGTTTTGTTGGAATGACAGCAGACTGCTGATCTGATTAGGCCAGGTCTACTAAAGTTATGAAAATAATAATTGCTTCTTTTCTGTGCCTACAGGCCTTATAAATTGAACTGTGCAAACTTCTTTAGCAAATGGTGATGCGAGACAACGTGGTAAGGGCGCGGACAACCGTTGTAAAGTGAATTTTTAAAAATAAAATTATTCTCCCAACATGATTGCATGCTTTCGCAGAAAATCATTTCGTAATAAAAAATAGGCATGAATATGCACACCGCACCACGGCGCAGAACACAGGAAAGATGGATTAAAGAATGAATAAAAGCAGCACAAAAAGTTATTGTGATCCGACAGTCAGCCGAACTATTTTAAATGCGGAATTGGGACGCTATAGGGCAAAACTATTCCAAACTGTTTCTGTTCCATTTCTGCAATCAGCCCTTCACGATTGCTCAAAAAATTTTAGGGCTCCCCCCGCTTTACCTGCATGTCACGCGACGTCATGAAAACCGCGAGAACGCCCGATCTGGTATAACGTGTGTACGCTGATTGTGCATGATTACACCGAACAAACACAAAATAATTATTTCTGATTCCACACCTTTTTCACCATTAGCGCCTCACCATTTGTCAACAGCTTTCGAGCTGCGCCTATTCGCCTTTCTGTCATGCAGCTTCACAAAACGGCCAAAAGTCGCAACTTTTTTTTTCTTTTTTTTTCTTCGGATTAGCCGGGGTTTGCTCCGTTCCGAAAGGAATAGAAGACGTCTGACCACCGATCGCTCTGGCATTGGCTAGAGGAGGCAGAACGGATATATGTGCATATAATCACTTTTTCTTTTCTTTTTTTACGTAGCCGTATAACGTTGTCGAGCCCTTTGGGCACGTATACGACATCGCTCTGCCAACTATTCTTAGTTGAGGATCCATCTTATTGGTATTTTTAACCTTGGGTTACTCGCCCCCGCAATGTTCAACCAGCCACCGCAAGCCAAGCAAGGGAAAGGGGCCAATCCCGCACGACTGCACCACCCTCTTCATCCAGTTATCTATTTTCACTACGCTATATAGCTCGGTCCCAGACGACACCCCCTCCAATTGTGTGTGCTCTTCGCCTCGAGGGCTAACAAAAGTGACCCCCTATAAACGAGGTAAGCGCTTGATTGGGCGGTTTAAACAACGCAGTGGGTCACCGCCCGATGACTGCGTCGCTGGTTGCGTAAATTTTACGTCAGCAGATTGAATTAATTTTATGTCATAACGCCCTTGATTGCTAACTTTGAAAAAGAGAAGCATGCTATGGAGAAACTTTCGTATCGTGCCCAACTAAACGGAAAGCAGAATTAGCAGTGCTCGGAGAAAAATATTTTGATTTACGAAAGTGAAGAGATATGTGTTTTACCTCTTTTTATATATTCTAACTATATAAATAAGAAACTATATTATCTCAGTATAGTTATAATTGCATAAACAACACTTTTGTATTATCTCATTGGCCGGGCGGGCAGTCCGAATTGTGATGAGTTCGGTGTTCCTGAGAAGATAGAACACCTCTTGTGAGTTGCCTGCGGTTTGATCTACAGAGAAAATTGATGACATATATCTTGTACAAGTTTGTCGTTGCACCACTCACTGAAAAGGTTCTATTAGGACCTTCACCTGATCCCCGTCATCATCCTGAGGGTCTGAAAGCTCTCAACAAATTGTTACTTGAGAGCGGACTGGACAAGAAACATTGAAGAGTCTTGGACCATGTAAGTTATTCACCACCATCGTCATCCTCATAATCAACGTCTTCTCTATTCTTTCCTTCTACACCCATTTTCCTTCCCCCAACGCCGAGTAGCAGGTGAGAAGATTGATTCAGGCTGACCTCTCAGCTTTTCTCTCATAATAAACATACATATCTCTCTATTTTGTTAACTAAAATAGTGAAATATACCTGTATAGACAGCCCAGTGATAGAAAAGTTATCTACGTCAGATTCTTTTTGTACTTTTTTATTTATTAATTTAGAAGCAAATTTGTATGCTTATTTAAATTAAATGGAATAGCGGGATGCTTATTGCTCCCAACCTCTGCTGTTGGACCCCATTTAACCCTTCCTTTATACCTATCTGCAGGCGCGCAACGAAGATCTTTTTTTGCAGCAACTACTAGCGTATGTAATTGCATATATTATGCGATGCGAACATTTCCGCTCCAAGACAAACCCTGCTTCCCCAACTAAATATACCCAAAATTGTGGCGTGAAACTTTTTTTTTCTCCGCAGCAAAGATAAAACCACGCGCGCTCTGTTCGTGAAAGGAGGCATTTCTCATTGCGGTCCCTTATCGCTTCTCGATTCACCGGTGGCTGGGGGCGGAGGTCGGAATGTTCTGGCTTTAGAGCGAAAGATCGTTGTAAGGAACTCCCGGCGGTTTTCTCCTCCACCATTTTCCTGTCTCTTTTTTTAAACGTTTATTTCTCATTTCAGCTTTATTTTTTTATAGTTATCGCATCTGGAAAGCCCATTAGGGCATTCAGGATTCTGTCGCCGCGGGCCATTAGCACTTACTGAGAGATAAGAAAGAGGACGACACGGAGAAATCGACCGCCACCGGTTGCAAGAATGCGAGGAGGACACCTCAAAGAGCTCGCGCAAATAAAAAGCTGGACCACTTTTCCAATAGAGACAGAAAGAACTTAAAAATCCGAGCGCGCTTCCTATAGCTTTTCTTTTTGGTAAAATTATGCCTGCGCGCTGCTGCAGTAAGGTGCCGTTGGTTAGCATAGTGCTAATGTGGGCGAACCAATAGATTGTTTTATAAAGCAAGAAATCGCATTTAACAACCCAACAACAGCAGGGGTCAAAAGCGATCTTATGCACCGAACGTTAATATGCTGTTTTCAATCGGTGTTTGTTTCTTTACAAGCATGGCGATATGGGAGAGTCGATGCGGCATGATTAGGCGTAGGTGTACAGTAGACGGAAAACGAGGACGAGATACAGAGGCAAATTCAGCCTTAGCTTTGGACTGCTATTTTATTGACGGGAACCTTGCACCATAATGTATGGTCGATAGCGCATACTCAACGTATTCACGTCAATGAAAAAAGAATTCCAGAAATCATTTATTCTTCAACGAAGCCGTTTATCGGTCTCGCTGTTTCTATAACGAAATCTTTGCGAACTTTTCTTCATCTCTGAGATACATTTCACGATGCATAATCGGCGCTGAACGTAAGACGTCGGAGTCTACACTAATGATGCTGAGATGAGTACACTTTGTGAACAACAGAAAGAATGAGAATATTGGAATTCTACATGCGTAACGCTGCTGTTCACCTACATATTACAGATTTCATCAACTGTGAATGAAAACATCCTTGAACATTTCTATATTTGTGTTGATAATGATGATGATGATGATGATGATGATATATAGAGTTTTATGGCGCATGGGTCAATGATAGCCAAAGAGCGCCTTCAAATTCAATATTTGAATTCATTTCATATATCAATTGATTTGCATATATCACGAAATCACGTAGAGGAACCTTGTAGCACTGCAATCTTGTACAGCTAGCAACAACGGCTGGTCATCTAAACCACCACCAAGAAGGAACTTAATTACGATCCATTTATATTCGGTGTTAAGCCATCAGACATCGGTGCCTCCATTTCAGGCCATGCGAAAATTATACACAGTATTACAAAGAACCATGCTGCTTTCGTTCCATGAGGTAGTCACACCAAAAACGCTTAGGTGGACATTATAATGTGGTCATCGCGTAGAGCAGAACGGCGCTCTGACACCGTTCGATGCTAGCCCTAATACGCCGCATACACGTGTAGGAAATGCCTTCCTTGTCCCCGCTGAGTTACGTGTCTGCTACGCCTGCAGCTACAGAACCTTCCACTTTGCACATGCCCTAGGGCAGGTGTGATATAATGCGGGGGTAGGAGGAGGAAGAGAGAAAGAGAACGCAGGGATGTTAACCAGAAATGCGTCAGGTTGTATACCCTACTCTGGGGGACGGGAAAGAGGGAATAGAAAGACGAGATAGAGAGAGGAGGGCGGGGAGGAAGGACACGGTGAGCTCGTGCACGCACGCGGAGGGCCTGAGCAATTCAAAGGCGTTCACATAGGCCAATCGTCCTCAAGTAAGACAACAGTGCCTTCACAGCTTTGTGGGCCGACGAGCGATGGGGACGGTCTTCAAGGAGCACCTGCACGGACAACGGTCGGGGGTAGATATACGAGGGGGTAGATATACGGGGGTAGATATACGAGGAACACATACAGCTAGTATAGCCACTTTTAGTGGACTTGCACATATGCAGTTGCTTCGATGCGTATCGTGTTTGCCAGAGCGCACGTCGCCAGTTTCGTGCGACGCTTGCTTTGGCTTCTGTAGCGGTGAACCGATTTATTCGGACACATTGCACATGAGGCCGGCGTATGTTGACGTCGAAAGCGGGCTCTGTAGGGTGCAGCACATCGGGCAGGACACATCGGGGCAATAAAAGCGTCCGTTAATCACATCGTCGCGGCGAGAGCCTCTGCGCCCTCGAACACTACTTGCCTGCACTGCAGAACTAAATTGATCAAAAAAGAATCCGCTCGTCTGCACTCTCTCCACCTCACCCTCCTAATCCAGGCGCACCGGCACACATAAAAGTTGCACAGGCAGTGCCCACCGCTACAGTTTTTCGTCTATGTATTTTTATTTCCTTTATTCATAGTTAAATCCCCATTGTGGCACGGTGCTTGGGAAAAACCAATCGCAGGGGTTATATATACACTCTGTGTTTCTAGCATTTTACTTCCGTTCGCGTCCCGGTCTCCCAAAGGCATTAAGCCTTTTGTACCGAAGACAACCCTGTTCATCTTCAAGCGAGGTTCCCTTCGGTATGCCCTCCGGACGTTTGCTCCTTTGTCATGCAGATAAATTTGTTTGTTTTCAAGGAAGAAAGCGCTCCGTCATGAAGTACGTTTAGAGGAAAGTCCCGAGGGGCTACGCGCGCGTGCGCGGAGAAAATTGTTACGCTTGATTTATGAAATTCTTTGATTCCCTTTCACGTGCACCCAAACGAGAATACATGCAAACAGAAAAAAAGTGACGCACGTTTGCCACGAGGCGCTTGTTTAATTGGTCGCAAGCTTTATGTGATGAACCGAGGACAGAGCTCTTATTCTTCGTCAAGAATAATTGATGGTGATTTGCCGCAATTTTCGATGGGTTTAAAGCAGAGCTTTGAAGGGAGCGCTGAAAGCACGTTACACTATTGCACGGCTACCTGAAGGCATGTCAGGTGCTTGCGGCTAATAAAAACGGAAATTTGGGCTCTGTATTTTACTCTTACTGAGCGAAACTCATGCATATGTAAATATTCAGATTTGCCTAAACGATATTACATAGACGAAAGAGCGTAGAACGACAGAAAGCTTGAAAAGTTATTGTGAATTTAGTGCAATAAAAGGCAAGCTTAATAAGCAGGGGTACAATAAGACGCAATAGAATTATAGACAAAGGCATTTGTGAGCTGTAACGTCTCGTTGTATAAGAAGCACTGCTAATGCATCGTTTAGAAAGTATTAGTGAAACTCACTGACTAAAAGGAAACAGTTTTAACGAAAAAACAAGCGATGGGTAGTTCGCCTGCGTGCTGCTTTCACCCTTTCTTTCGATTTCCTTTCAATTTGCAGGACATTCTAAAATACCACCATTTAAACAGAAAGAATAAACCTTGTAAAAACATCACCACTGTACATGATTTTTTAGAAGGCTGTACTGAACCGCACAGCTTAAATTTTTATCTCTTACATCACAAAAATACCTCTGGGAAGTCCTGAAGACTCTGGCATGACTAAAAGCGAATGGGTAGTCAGACTTCTACCATTTCTCATGGAAGTACTGCGTGGCTGTAACAAAGATGACTTTAGGAAAACAACAACTCAGACTTCTAATATCAACTTCCTCAATAGTTACGAAATGTACTAAATGACAAAATGGATTTCGATGCGCTTATGTGCGCGCTGAATAAACAGACGTCCCAACAACAAACCCAGGGTCAAAAGGTATCAAACTATATTCCTCGTACAATTTACATGACGTGAAAGGTTGCGAAGGTATTTTAGCCTTCTTTTAGGATACCTTGCATTATTCCCCGAATGCGAGGTTGAAAACCTTCTCAGACGGAAAACCGGAAAACATGCCTGTGATCGGAGGGCACAGCGCAGTATAGCAGTCTTGAAGTGGCCGCAAGGTAAACACTGTAGAATTTACTCAAAGCGGCTACGTGGTCACATACCGTTGTCACTTCGGGCGGCAAGAGACAGACAGCAATACAACGTACGTTGCACCAAACTGGTGCTTAGGACAATATGGTGCGCGAAGTGACAGGCAAGAAAGCGCTCGAGTGGTGTACCTCCCCCCCTCCAATGCTCCCGAAAGAAACGCTAAGTGATAACAACGAAGCGTAGAATGCGTTCATGATTTTCACGTAACTTTCCTGTATATCACAGCTCTTACATGGTTTCATTGCTGTAGAGCTGAGCTTATATCCTAGAGTACTTACGTTTTGTATATATCAGTGCGCAAACAGTTTCAACAAGCGGAAGAATTAGCATCGTTTTCATCCACAGCAACAAAAAGGCAAATTAACAAGCTAGTAGTAACTTCTACTACTTTTCTTACCAGTTATTGTAACTGCTCCAGAAAAACATTATTCACATAGAAGTACATTTATAGTAATTTGCTTGGGCTTCTTAAGTGATTTTAACTTCAGGAAAATGATGCAACTCTACCATTGGCTAATGCCAGTCAGCAGTTTCACATGCTTGAGCAATGGTAGTTCAAAGTGAAAAATAAATAAAGAATAGCTGTGCAACAGAACAAAATGAAAGTAATGTAAATAGCGGAAAAGGGAAGAAAAACTTTATAAGGACCGGCATAATGTAGGTTACATATGCACTCTGTTATGCTGTGCACTCTTAGTCGTGTGAATTACGCGAATGAATGCAGTATTTTTTTTTTAGAAATAGACCATGCGACATAAATGCTAGTTTTGGGCAACATCAACCCAACACGCCAACCCTATCAACAGAAGCACATCAACTCCCCTTGACAGCCGTCGTACGTCGCACGTATGTGAAAAATAATAGAACTATGGGAATGAAAACGGTAAATCCCGAACAGCCGGTTTGCCCCCGCAGCCGCGTAGGCGCTCGGGGACATACAAGAAACCTCGGACGAGAACGACGACGGCTCCCTGTCTGAAATCGGTGATGTTACGAAACCGAAAAACAAAAGGAATAACTGAGCGGGGACACATACACCCGCGAAAACCGGGAAAAAGAATATAAATAAACGAGAGCTTACGCGCGCAACGAACAGATAAATTCCAGCACAGAGGGAACTGAAATGGGAATAGAAAAGTATAGAAAACGGCCGCTCTCCTCGGGAGCTGGCCTCCGAGGAGGGAGAATGTGCTCGAGCTCAGAGGGGGCCGGCCAGAGCGCATGCGCTCGTTCTTCGAGCAAGAGGCGTAGCGGCAGCGCGCGTTCCTTTGCGCAGGGACAGCGCCACTTGTTGGCCTGGCAACGCTGCTCCTCCGGGAGCATTCGAGGGAAGGAGGGATCCGCGGAGGTGGAGGGACGCTCCCGTCTGGAAGGGGGCGTCCGCGCGCCCCGGAGAACGCTCTCTCATTCCGATGCTGTCGCGCAAGGAACCCGGCCGCTCGCTAGGGATCGAGGAAGCGGTGGCGCGCCAGCGGCGTTCCGCGGCGATGCTGCGCTCGGCGCACGCCGCAGCTTCTTGCACGGAAGAGGAGCCCGCAGTGCCACGCCGTTCGACCGCCAGTTTCGACGCTGTTTCGAGTTGTTTTTTCGGCTGAGTGCTCACGCCGATGAACGGCGGAGGCAGGATTCTTGTGGCTCCGCGATCGCCAGGACGTGGAAGAGGAACACCTCGGAGGACGGCGCGCTTGTCGACAGCCGTGCAACTCCCGGGAGTAGCAGCGACATCGGGTTTCTACCAGACTCTTGTGCTCTGAAGGCAGGCGGACGTGTATGCTGGGGATGCCGTTTGCCGACTGACTGCGGGTTGGTTGGAATTTTGCTAGGAGCCTTCCGGCAAGGGAGCACGTACGCACCGTCATTTCATCTTGAAGTACGATTACGTGGCATCTTTATTCAAGCTTTGTCGCCTAAGTATCAGGAAGATAGGTTCCCCCGAATGCTTACACTTTTACAAGCCAGAAGTACAAATGAACCAAGCCTGATTCCGTGTTCTGTGTGGCTGCTAGTTGCAAGGGGAAAGCTACTGGTGTTAAGCAAGTACCAGAAAGGAGAGCAGCGTGAGCTCTATAACAATTGCTAAGTGCTCGGTCGTCAGCCTTCTGGAGTATCTCTGTACAGCCGTCTGGAGTATCTCTGTATTATGTTGGAGTACTGATTTGAGCAGCACGTAGACTCCGCTGTGTACAATATATTTACTAATGCAAGCAACCTTGCTTCTTTGCGACAAAATGAAGATAGGGACGCTCATATAAACAAAGTGAGCAAATATAATGAGAGCCGTTGTGAATCCAAGAAGGAAACGGCGTATTCCTCACGAACTTCAGCGAGTGCATGGCGAGATCAAATTTTGACATGATTGAAGATATGTACTGATGAGAAGCTTGATTCACTTCTAGTGAAACGACTGTGCCAAGCACACGAGAACAGTGAAATCCGTCCGGCAGCATTTGGCGACGTGAATCAAGTGAACTGGTATCAATGATCATCCGCAAGGGAAATAAATCTCGCGCACCTGAAGGCATCGGGCCGATGGTAGCCCAAATTTCACCCGGATTTTGTTCCGTGCACCCACTTTTCTGCCCCCCAGACGTCACGACGGCGGCGCTGTTCCTTCCACCGCGGCACGCACACGTGTTGCACCACAAGACGTCGTGGCCAGTGTCCGTGGCGTGGGCGCTACTCTCCACACTGGTGGCTCTCATGAGTCTCGTGAGCCTCGTTCAACCCGAGTGGCTGGTGCGCGAGCGGACGGACGTGTACAGGCCTCCTTTGACCTATGACCCCGATGACCTCGCGTACATGCTGGGTCTCTACGGGGCCTGCTACCGAGACTCTGACGATGCCATCAGCGTGGCAGCGGTGAGGGGGGACGCGCTGTGCTTCAGGTTCGATGACACACCTCCTGGTCACGAGGAACCACACGGAGGTGCCAGATTCCCTTCCGTCACGTGGCGTGCCGGATTCCTGCTGTTCAGCTCTGGGTCAGCCGTGCTCTGCATCGGCGCCGTGCTTGCCATCCTGTCGTTAGCGATGCAGGGAACGACCAACAGAGTGGCTGCCGCCGCTGTCATAGGACATGCCCAAGCAGCTGGCGGTAAGCTGCGCGTGCTTTCAACCTCCTTAGAAATGGAAATTTTTTAAGCTTTACAAACTCATCGCAGGCCAGTAATTTTACATGTTATCGCTCCTCCTGATGTTGCACCTAAGTGTAACTTGATAGGGTCATAACCGTGTGTTTTGACACGCGCTCTACTGTGGTTTAGTACGAGTAAAACTGCATGCCAGGTAACGTACGCCGGAAATAAGGAAAGAGTTGGTGACTTATAAATAATGCCGTATCGTTAAGCACGCTACATAGATTTTGAATTTTGAGATGTTATAAGCCCCCGCATGTTCATATCTCTTACTCTTCATGGAGCTCAAGTACGGAGCTCGAGATGACTTCGGAAATGCAAAAGACACAACCTGCGCGGTTTCATGTATATATTATGGCTGGGGCACTCCAGCAAAAAACAAAGCAAATAAATTGACACGAATGGATCCGCTCACTCTGTGACACTTTTGACGCTCTCAGCTATCGGGAACTCCTTTATGGCATGGCAATTTTTGACAGTAGACTAAGGCAACCTCTCTTATTTTGACACTAACTTTGTCTGTGTACACATAATGTTTTACAAACCTGGTAATGAGCATTTGTGGCTTTCAGCCCTTACTTTGCTTAATGTATAACGATGTCCTTACGCTCATAGTGCTGGTAATCTGTAGAAATAGAACAGCAAGAGAGAAACGGATGCACGTTCTCCACTTCAGCACGTGTGCGCTTGTGCTTTTCCACCGTGCAGAACATTATCAGTACGCGACAATTTTATCGTTGGCACGCTCCTAGTTCGTGCAAGCAGAAGGGAAATGCTCAAATATCTCGCACACAAGAGAGAATTGACGTAGAAGCACTGAAGCCTAAACGGCACCAGGATGAAGCATATAAAGCCTTTCCCGCCCGCAGAGCGGTCATTTGCTGTGGAAGCTCAACCTCCACTGGTGAAAACTTTAACCCAGATGATGTGGGGAAGACATCGCGAGCGAAGATGGCAATTGGCGAAGTGTATGAATTCATTGACACCGTTCAGGTTGTGGTGTCGTGTACCTGTCGCCGCCTGTACGACTTAGCAGATGACTGCAATCAGGTTTATGACCATATCTGCTGAAATGCTACATGCTACCCCTCCCTGTTGTGTCATCAGAAACCTAGTGCATGAAGCTCAATGGCGTAGTTAGGGACGTAGTGTAGGAAGTGCGAACCCAGCTGAATATTCGTGCTGGCGTTTTAGTGGCATTTTCTTTTTCTTTTTTGTCATTTCACGGCAGCAACATCACTTGGCAGAATTTTCCTAATCTGCGGTGCGGCAACAACAGATATCTCTATAGACAAACCTGCAATTTTTAACAGTAAAGCTGTTTAAGCCAGCCGTAATTTGTGGTTCGTATCAAGAAACTATCATCATCAGCAATGAGGAAAGAAATAAAAACTTTCTTGCCGAGGCGGGATTCGAAGCCGCGTACCCACGGTACCAAGGCGAGCGTCGTAACCACAAGGCTATACAGCCTTGAAGCCTACGCTTGCAGTACATGCATTTATGCGAACCGCGTGATTGCGTTCGAGTGTCGTCGTCTTCGTCCACAGCTGGCGCGTTCGCACGCCCTCGTGCTCTGCGAGTTGAAGAAGAGGTTTTGCGCGCTATGCTCGGTAGACAGATAAAGCAAATGAGAGCGAGAGAGAGAGAAAGACGCATTCATGGAGGGGGTCCAGCTGATGGAACGCGTTATCGGCATTGCAACGCGGTGGAACGCGGTGTCGTCATTGCAACGCGGTGTCGGTGTTGCAAGCTGCGCTATGCAATGCGCAGCGACGGCCGTAAGTCCGACACGCGCGACAAGAAATTAATCATGAGTAATGAGACGAAACGTTCGCGCGCACTTTCCGGTAAATGCTGGGCTACGATCGCCCCGCTTCGCTGTTTCAAGCGTTGCGCGGCCGAGTGCAAGGTTGAGCATTTTTTTTTCTTTTTACGATAAGACCCGGAAGATTTTCCTCATAGATGTAAATATCTGGCGGCGATCGCGCCAGCTACCATACGGTTTTGTCAAGAAGCTGCTAACTGACCAAGCCTAACACGCATGTGCGTTAATTATAATTAACCTTAATATGCAGCAATTTCCACAATACTGATTGTGTTTGTTTCCAGTTCGACGGAAAGGAAGAAGGTTATGTTACAACCTTGCCGTTCAAACAAAAAAAAAACATATTGAGCACAGTTTCTTTTTCCTTAATCATGATAGCTTGCCGTTCCGAGTTTTGGCAATATCCTCATTGGGTACACTAATCCAGCCCCAGCATGTTCCAATCTCTTGCTGCTCATGGAGCTCAAGTCCGACCAAGTTTACTTTAACGCGAAAGTAGGACACACCTACACAAGTTCAAGCGCCAGTCAGAACACATCAGCGGAATTAGGACGGTGAGAAGAGTACGTTCTACCGCCATGATGCCTCGCACTCCAGCTTCGCAGCTGGCGCCACAAAATTGAGATTGATCTCTTGGAGAGACAGCCTACAATGGAGCAAGATTACACAGTAGAGCTCATTTCCGGCCGGAATTCGGGAGCACACATTGTCGGGTCCATTGTGCAGCCACCGAGGAACAGACCATGCCTTTGCGCGGCAGCTACGCAAGGTGTAATTGAGTGTTACGAGGCTCTTCGACATCAGATGTTGCCAGACGTACACCGTGCTTTACTTCAATGTTGTTCAGTATGTCGAAATGCCCCTGAGACCACGCGGTTCGTGGCAGAGTAGCTGTCATGGCCTCCTGAGTACTACCTGCGGTGTCAGTGCTGGGTAGCGTCGTCTATGGCAACCCTAAAACAGTTGGAAACATGGGTTGTTTTTTGTTAGTTTGCTTTTTCTTTCACCGGCGCTGAAATCTTTTTTCAATCTTTTTAGTTGCTAAGGATGTTTTGTTTTATTTTTCGCCAGTGATCGCTTTTAACGAAATATCAATGCTGCCACTTTTCTATTTCAATATAAGACACACTCGCTGTTTTAGTTTTTGCCACGTCTGTTACATCACAAGCGATTCAACATCAAGAGTAATTCAAGTTGTACTCACACCACGAATAATCGATAATCTATGTACTGGTGATTACACTAGTGATTAAACTGCAAACAGGTGCTTTGCTGATTGTGGTGTCATGTGTCACGACAGCGCTTTTAGTGTACAGGAGTGTCAACGTGCGTAAACCGAATCATAAGCCACCAAGAAGACCACCGATTTCTCAGCTACTATCCCTTTCGTGTTGTAGGTTGTTTACACGGCACAAGTTCACCCTCTAAACGTTTCCGTTCTCCTTGCGTTGTCGTTAGCTCGCCTGCCGAGATGCCTGTTGGCACCCGTGACTATCGCGCCACATTGTACTGCGAGTGTAAGTTGTGATAGATCGACAGCATTGACAAAATAGAAGCACAATTTGCTCCTTTATATGGCAACTGAAAAACAATATATAAAAGAAGGACACATTTACCGGTTGACAAAACACAAAATGAAAAACAAACGTAATAATAGCAGGAGTTGTAGCAGGGCTAGTTAGGGCAAATCTCCTAAGAAAGATAGCGCGTGTCAAGTTTTGCGGTGTTATGTCCTAGTGCGTATACTTGTGCGCTATTTTATTTCTCATAGATGACATACAGCTCTAACTATAAAATCACAAAAGAAGGCAATCACAGACTCTATTCAAATATAGCCACAACTGAGCAACTTAGGTGGCCTTTTACAACCAGTATTAGCAATATTTAAATACAGGACAAACACTATTTGCCTAGATTTCTTCCGAACTAGAAAATTGAAGATAGCAAATACGCGTGCAGTCAATGTAAGAAACGTCAAGACATGCGTAACTTTAACTAAAGCGGTGCAAGTTAGAGCGGTTATAAAATGGCTTAGCAACGTGCATCTTCTTTTTCCTCAACCCAGAAACACGTAATACCTATGGGTTCGCAAGATTTATTGCCATCATGCTCATTTTCATAATCACCAGTGGAGCTGCCACCAGCGCTGACATGAAATAAGGTCGCTGTCTAACCAAAATCGGAGTAGTGTGTGGCTAGTTCTAAGAACGTGATAATATATAAAAAGACCGAGCCTTCTTTCATATTTTTGTTCATGCAGCTCAAGTATTGGCCGACATAGGTTGGTTACTGCGCAAATCCGAGCCAGATAATTCACTCCGACAACATTTGAAGCAGTGTAACATCCCCTGTGCTTCACATCGCAGCCTTTAGAGGTAGCTTCAGCTCGCTCCCAACTCCAATTTTCCTATTGATATACCTGCAAATCATACAAATGGTTTGATGGGACAACAATTAGACCGATTTGAATGGAATGTGCTGCATGTGAGAGAAAAAGTTATATGCTAGTAATAGTAGGAAGCAGAATGCTATTTTTGAACCTTATTTATTTCACCGGAATTGACTAAATTTGATGTTTACGGAAAATTGAAGCAGGAACTTTAAAAATCTGTAACTTTGCACGAGAAACAAACAGAAGTTGCTATACTCTCAAGCGGACTCTTCTGATATTGAATATAAAGCTTACGCGAAATTGATTAAAATGTTTACGAACATATTGCAACATTTCTACGTACAAAATAGTAATACATTACAGAGCGAGGATTTTCTTTTTTGCGTCCGCTTTCAGTGTATTATTACGTCAAGTTTACTGCTATACTAGACGAACTTGGCAAAAAGAATTTGCGCTCATAAATGACGCGGACCCCATTACGAGATATCACATTCAAGTCTCTCTATAATCAAAATTTCTAGTTCTTTACAAGGCTAGCGATGTGAGCTCGTTGGTTGATCATCATGCAATGGCATTTAATGGAGCGCAGCGAAAACAAGGACACAAGAATAAACGGAACACAGACACAAGCGCTTACTTGTGCTTCCCTAGCTGTTACATTCATGAACACTGAAAACCTAGAACGAATACTTTAGTATTTTGAAATTCTGCAATTCTCAAATAATGTTGATGACATCAATTTAAAGTCCACTTCCTGGAGTAATTAAATTTTCTGCATTTCCGTTTAAGCGCAACAAACCCCATAGGAGTTGGTGCAGTGGTCACTGAGAATTTGATTTTCATTTGCATTAATTTGGTTAGGAGATTTCATAGTAAAGTTTCCTCTTAAGGCACACAACTTATTATTTACGCCGCAGGTCAGCGCCTATTACGCAACTATATTAACGGAGAGTACGTAGAATGGGTTGGGCCTTCATTTCAGGCCGTGGGTTGCATAGACTGCTGACACGAGATGATGTTGGGGGCAGATTGCCGTGACATAGGACAATAAGGAGTGGTGAGGAAAGCACAAATTAGCAAGCGTCGGAATAGGCCCGGTTTGAGTGGGTGAACGAGTCGCCAAGACAGGCTGAAGTGTGGCTTGGTTTTATGCGCGTCACAGAGGCTGACGACTGAGTGTGGTAAACTTTTATGTATATAAAAAAGCACATGTCCAAATCTAAACCTGTTCTTTTACTAAAAATATATCAGTTCACTATCTCATTTCCTTTATGATTGATGTGGGTGACGCACCCTCGAAGATGCCACAGACACGTTGGTGCTTAATATGTGTCCCATAATTTTCAGGGTGTAAAAGTGCGGCCGCAATAGTTCCTTAATGCGAGATTTTTGTATTAACCTAATGTAAACAGTGTTTCGACAGCATTGCTGCAACAAGAATCAGGGCAGTATCATCGCGTGAAAGGTAGCATTCTAACGCTTACTGCGATGGTCCTGGTGGTGTTGTATTTACTTTTATAATATAAGAACGAATCGCGAGACAACGTCGATTATTTCTGACAACAAAAAGCTCGTCGTTCGTAGACTGGAACAAATCGTGGACGTTTTCTGCATTGCCGCATTAATTATTGGTTTGCATTTTTATGTACCGTGAAAAAAAATTGCGTTTAATAAATGTGACTTTTACGTCAGCAAGATTTCCAGTATTCGTCCATTTTACTATGTGGGCACCGCTTCCTGTTTTATGACCCCAGAATCATTCTTGGTATTTTGCTTACTTTAAGAGCTATGTTTCTTATCTGACTGAAATGGCAGCCGCTTAATGTTTGAAGTTTATTACGAGTTTTGACAATACAAGATTGTCATGGCGCCGGAGCAAAAGGGGATAATGTGCACGCCTGACTAAGCATATCCATATCCATAAGCATATCCCTGTTGGAGTGCACGCTAATACATGTATATGTGCAATACGAGCAAGTGGAGACAAGTAAACCATACAAGCCTCCCAGGCCTCACTCATTTGGCCCCTAATGAATTCGTTTTATAACCAGTACTCCTCACGCCATCTCTCCACACCAAAACCCACTGCTGAAACGGACACTTCCCTCGTTCTGTCTACTCATGCAAGCCATAACCTTTCTCATCTCGAACTCTGATGGGAGCAGGAACCCCGCACTCAAACTTATCCGTCCCACTAACGCTCGGAGCACGGAGCGATGACTCGACCTCTGCACTTCTAGTATGCGTTACCATCAAGAGAAAGCCATCTTTCAGGCGGATAAAGGAGGCCGAATACCGAACGAGACAGGTCTACAACCAGGAGAGCTTTAATCTTTCCCCGCAATCCGGCACTCTTTGTATTGTGCAAGGCAACGCGGTGTGGCGATGGGAGATTCCCCAGCGTCCGGACCGACCTCTGGAATCTCCCCCAAAAAAGGGTCGCCCCCCCCCCCCCACCCACTTCCCAACCCCTGCCGCCGATACCGCCCCCTTCTTTGGCCCGAGCTCGCAGCTATTGCACCCGATCAACAGGATTGCTCGCTGACTCACCGCAAGCGTAGTGCCCTTTCACCTATATTAAAGGCTTGGCTTCTTTGCCTTGCAACAGTAGCACCTTTCACCCACCGACCCTTTGTGCCAATGCACCCTTCAGTGAGATGTCCGGAAGCCGACCGCGTATACTTCCGTATGATCGATTCCTCCTTTTTAGCAAGCAACCATCCTACCTCTCTCCGAGGAGTTCTGTTTGGGGGTCGCGCCTATTCCAACGGTGTCTCCTCATTGTCGGTAAAGGCGCCAGTTCTTCATTTCGCATACGCAACTGTAGCTTCAATGTAGACATATATGCTCTAGCGGCAGGCTATGGTTCTTTTTAAATTGCGGTGTATATTTCGACCTATGAAAAGTAGCGTTGACAATGCTACGAGGAAAAACGAGGTTCTGTCGTTTTCTTTTTTTTTATATAGCTGCTGCAGTTTTCTGCGCAGTGCGAACCAGCACACCCGACTTACCACTTCAATATGCTCTGGCAAAGCTTAGCTCAATATTAAGGCCATACTGGACCATTTTATGCACATTTTGCTTAGTATAAAATCAGTCATTCTCTAAAGATTGAGCATTATTTTGTAGATGGTGATCAGAAATGCGCACTACTTTTGATCTAGTCTTTTCTGGGAGCAGTGGAAATGTCGAGCCTAATTTGCAGATAACTTTCTCAAATCTTCATTTTGTTTGGATATTTTATTCAGAATGTTTAATTCCTTTATTATGAGAATTAGGTAAATCGAGCTTTGTAGATTGCTTTCCAAGTTCGCTTCGCTTAAAAATGTTAAAGATAGCGTTTTGTATTAAACATGCTTCAGCTGAACAATTAAGCAAATGTGGCACCCCACATTGAAAAAAAGAGATAGATATTTATTATGAGAGAAAAGCGGAGAGGTCGGCCTGAATCAATGTTCTCACCTGCTATGTTCTGTGCTATGTTCTGACCTGGGGAAGGGGAAATATTTAATTGCCTCCGTGTGGGATATTAATTTTCACCTTGTGCGTTGTTACACTTAAGATTTGTTATTGCTCTTGCATCATCGAAAACCCACAGTTCTTGTGCTCTGACAAGCTTTCAGACAGAGAGAGTGAACTTTATTTAGAACCAGCAAATGAGTCGGCTGGGCCTAGGCCTCCCTAGATGGGACGTCGAGGTCTTGCCTCTTCCCCGCTTTGTAGGCCTGCTGGGTAGCCCAGAGTTGGTCGTCGAGATGGCAGCTGCGCAGGGAAGCGTGCCATCTCGACGAGAGGGTCACAGGATTAAGGTCTGGGTATGGAGCTTTCAGAAAAAAAGTATACCGTAAAATGAGCAACTTCTTACGCATACTATACCAACCTATCCATAAAATGCAAGCATATGTTAAGTGTAGAAAACAAAGCCAAGTGTTACATACGGTCATTGAGAAATTTTATGTTACTCTTCTTACCTCAGGACGCCAAAGCACACAAGGACACATGAGCATATCGCAAAGCCTACGTACGTAAAAGGAAATCAAGGACTATCGTAAAGGCTAACAGCACACCAAACACTGCTACTGCACGCTTCCGATTCCATGACTCCAAACTAGAAAGCTGCGATTTATCAACTTCGAGTTTTCTTCTGTACTTCTGTAAATCTTAGCTTTCGTATTGGACTATGTCTGGCTATCGATCGATTCCACACATATTGTAGTCACGTACCATATGGCGCAGTGCAAATTGTAGACAATTACGGCAATGAAGGTCTAACATTGCCCTCTTTATCATTCGTCATATTCCTCTAACAGGTTTTCTAAAATTATCTTTGACACCAAAGACCAAGGAAACCATTGACTAGCACTAAAAATAAAGAGAACACGTTGAGGCTACGCATAGTAGGCGTGAAAAACCACGTTTGGCCTTAGCATTCTGGGACAAGGCGCGGCTCCGCAATCCTAGCCAGCATGCTTAAGTTGTGACAATCAGCGGCCAGCCACGGCTGTCGGCACCGCTCGCACGTTTCTCTTTCCTACTAGCACTATAGCCTCGATTTCAGCGATAATCGCGGCAGTGAGCAAAACAATGAGTCAAGCTGAAAGCAAAATGATAAGCATAACACGCAAAAAACAGACTGGTTATATAGTGCTTGTATAGCGACAGTGCGTTCTTTCTTCAGACAAAGCGTAATGGACAGCGTGCGGTCACGACAGCGTTGGAGAACTCTGCACGTCCGGCGTTTTTGTGGCCTAGCCGCAGTGTTCATACTGTTTTTTTTTGTTGGTCGTTTTCACATTGACCAAGGCAACCAAGCTGTTGTTTTTGTACCGTCGAACAGTGATATTGCTCTGTATCAGTTGTAGTGCTACATTAAAAGTGAGTGAGCATCAAACCTTCCACCGTAAGGGTGCACAACACTTGCCAATCACGCGCACAACAGCAGCGAAACATGAGGAACCCTAACCTGCACCCTTGTCTACCTCGCACAACCTGTCTGTCTGGATTTTCTGAATGTTTAGATGCTGCGATGGAGTGCTCAAAAGGCTAGCCTTCCTGGAGTGGCTTGCACGAATATTTAATAACGAAAATAATAACAAATTTAAGAACGCGTTTTAGTGCGGACTAGTAGTTGTATAAGGAATGATTAAGAACGCTTTCTTCAATTCCTCATTATTTTCGTTAATAAATGTTCGCGCAAGACAGCCCTGTTCTTTCGCTCCACCTGAGGCTGCGTGAAAGCAGCAGGTAGGAAAGGAGGCAGACGCCATTCACTCGGGCGCTCACGCTGTTGGAGACGGCACATACATGACGGATTAGTCTTATATCTACTGCCAGCTATACAACCACTACTGATGTTCTAGTTAACAGCTATGTTCTTGACGGAAATATGAATGAAACAAAAAACGCTACCGAACTATTCTGAGTGAAACAAATGTATGATTCAAGCGAATAACGAAAGTCGAATAGCGAAATCGAAAGCGAATAGCTTTCTAGGAGCATTCAGCTTTTCGATTACGTTGTGATTCATCGTCGATGGTGTTTCTGCACAGGTTTTCTCCTTTTGTTGTTTGTTCGGGTGTTTTAAGCTATATAAATTTCTATAGGCTTTCGAAAGCTCTCATCGACATAATTGTACGTGAAATTAACACGCGGTGCCACTTGAAGATTATAGTGTTCGCCATCTTTCTCAAAGATGATGTAAACGGCAAGGGTGTATCATGTATTTCTATTTGTTTACATCATCTGTTTCATACGTAGAAGAGGGTGTGAACGCATGATTTACCGATTTGTTAAACCTCAACCCTGATTCTTGAACCTCAACCCCACTCCTATCACTCCAGTGGTTCTGCAGGCGACGGCTCTTCTACTGTTCCCCTGGTTCCTGGCCACGCCCTTCGCACAGGCCCACTGCGGTGACGGCTCCGGAGCCTTTTCTCTCGGTCACTGCCGCCTTGGATGGGCTTCGGTTCTCGCTGGTGTCAGCACACTGCTGGGACTCTACTGTCCGGTGTTGGTGCGCTTCGTTTCCTACCCAGTCTACGCACCGTGCTCTTGGAACGTGCTATAGCTTCTGAAAAGCTCCAGTGGTGGCATGTTGGATCTCAGTGACTGAACGTCCCTCTTTGCTGAGCGAAAGGAGCAAACATCCACTACGCAAGTGATGCGCAGACATTGGCGAGGCCACAAACGAGCTAATAGCCATCCACGAGTGCTAATCGTAAACACGGATTGTTTTCGAACACAAGCATGCTTGCCGTGAGTACGTGTGACAAGGTTTCTTCATTGATCGGTTTCAACAAAGTCTAAAACCTGCAGTGGGGAGATTTTGTAGCTCTTGCTGATCGGAAGGTCTAGGTGCAGTGTCGTGTTTCTGCTTACCTTTGTAAATTTTCTGTAGCAGCGATGTCGAAGGACTGCTATCACCGATATCAACTTCCGCAAAGGTGGAAACTTCCTGCACACATTCGACCAAATATGTGCATGATAGTGCGAGTAGCACGTGATATCTTCTTCCCGGTCATCGTGCAAGAGTGGAAAAGGCGGTTATGTCGACCTTCGTGTGGGGAGATCCCTCGCAGACTGGCACCGCTTGTTCTTGACAATAAAGCTCTCAGTTAGGGAAATTTAGGCACGTTAGACGCTTTTGATAACTAATCTCTCTTGGTATGGAAATTGTACTGAAAGCTACCTAGCTCAAAGTGAGCGGGGTGTCCAAGATTCGTTGTGCAAAGCATAATGCTTGTTGGATAAACCAGACCGACAATTCGGCGTGCGCATTGTAACAACAGAGGCGTCAGCGGGTATTGTTCCCGAAGCTGCGTACGACATGAATCGTTGGTCATCTATGTAGTAATAATTATTGTTTCTATACTGAACATAACAAAACGGCTTTGTGTGAGGCTTTTCAAGCGTATACTATATGTTTTCAGAGACACAGCGCTCAGTAGCGTGCAATAAGTTTCACGTAAACGAAAAAAACATATTTTTCGTGAATATGTCTGAATTGCAATATTTTTGGCCGGAACCGTGCAGTATCTGTGCTGAGTGGTGTGCGACATGCTAGAAATTAACCTCAAGCTGACGCTACGGCATCCTTCGTAAGTTCTGCTTCGTACGAAGAGTGTGAAGGCGTATCGGTGCTCATTAATATGTTTCAATAACGAGTGCACATAGCAGTTCTAACATAAAGATTGCTATATGGAGCGTGAGAAAGGTGCTGTGACGTATTTTACATATATGTCAACCCTTTGGTACAAAACAGTGTGGCAGAGGCCGGATACATCGAATAAAGAATGATGAAGATGAGCAAATTGTGTACCTGGTATACGTTTCCTTTGTTCTACTGCAACATCACCTCTTCAGCGCACTCGTCGATTTCTGGGAAGAAAATGCGTAGAAGCAACAAGGTAAAAAAAATTATGGGGTGTTACGTGCCAAAACCACGATCTGATTATGAGGCACGCCGTAGTGGGGGACTCCGGAAATTTCGACCACCTGGGGTTCTTTAACGTGCACCTAAATCTAAGTACACGGGTGTTTTCGCATTTCGCCCCCATCGAAATGCGGCCGCCGTGGCCGGAATTCGATCCCGCGACCTCGTGCTCAGCAGCCCAACACCATAGCCACTAGGTAAGGGGCAGGTAAGAGTTGCAGTTTCTACGGCAGCAATTTGAAGCGCTTCTATCAGTTTTTAGCCGGGGACTGCCGAGAATTACCGTAATAAACAAAAGAACAACTGCGATAACGCTCTGTTTGTTCTCGCATGCTTGCTGGCAGTGGCCGCTCGCCGTCGCTTTGTCGTCGGTTGCCCAGTCATCAAACATGCATCCGAGTGCGGGCTGCGGCGACAGCTGAAGGACGGGTGTCGAGATTAAGAGCACTTGCTCACATTAAATGGGTGTGCGAGGGTAAAATAACTGTGGCCGTGCTCCCAAAACTTTTGCAAATTGGCCGTACGCTTTCGCTAATATGTCCAACTTCACGATTCACTGAAATTTGTTCTTGCGAACTTTTCTATGCTAAGGGCGTCATGTGAAAACTGGCCTAGGTACACAAACCCCTATGTCTACAAGTAGCTGGAGAGTAAAGAGAATTGTGCAACTGTACGAAATCATGGAAACAATACCTTGAACGAGAATTCGAGGTATTTCTGCTGCAGTCGTTGTGTGCTCATTTATTTCCATAGTATTTCTGTTAGCGCAGTGATTTCGAATAGAAATATGACCGCATCGTCTCGGTTATGGACAGATATCGTCTAAATAAAGTATATGGCTATGTACTGAGATTTTATTTAGCGTCTGTTGCAGCAGCAACCTTTTAACTTCTAACCTTTTCCTACGCATCACATGGACTGGGCTGCTGCCTTCAATTATTTGTTCAATATTTACTGAGAAAAATATATACAATACAAATTTGCTAGTCACATGAGGGCGACGAAGAACCAGTATTAAAAATTGCTTTTCAACTGAAGCCCTTCCACACGTTACAGTACAGATGAGGTTGTTTCCAATTATCGCAAGAAAATGTTTTTCGAAAGGGTGGAAAATTTCTGAGCGGGACGTTGACGCGCCACTTGCTGGGCGTCGTCGCCATCGAGTGCTGTGCTCTTCGCGATTCGTTGTCGCCGCCATCGCAGAATGCCACAGCATAGTTGTAGAAGAACAGTTCCCTCGCACTGATCCGTGAATAGGACAGCTGATAGAACATATCTGTGGCATTGTGGTTGCTCAGCGCGCGCTCATAGAGTTCGTACAGAGGCACCAGCAGGGCGTTGTCCAGAAAGGCTTCGTCCCTACGCGCCACGCTCCACTTTCCCGCCGAACGCCGACCACCACCGCTCTCAGCTGCTGCGGCGGCCTGGTACTGTCGCTGAAGGCACTTTGTGACGTTCTCGATGGCGCCAACAGATGCAGCGCTCCACCAACTGCTTCTCAAAGCGCGGCCGTCGTCGTCGAAGGCCGAATTACTCCCGAGCAGAGCTTTAAGCACGCCCCTAACAATGTGAGCAAGAATCACGGGATACAGCTGGAAAGGGATCTTGTTCGAGACGGCGGTGAGGAAAGCCACGATAGAGTTCGGAAGGAATACGAGGTTGTTGCTGGGTTGGTACTCGCTTTCCCAGTCGAACACGGACGCGTCGTAGGCGCTTGTCGTAGGCTTTGCCTGTTGTTCCGCGACTGCTCCACGTGCTCCAGTATGTGCGCGACGCGTAGGAGAACATAGTGAATGCCGTTCCGAGTAACGTGTCGTTGGATTCCAGCGGCAATGGTGGTGTCTTCCGGTACGTTTCGTATTGGACGAAGTTTTCCTCCGTGCCAAAGGTGATCGCCATCGCGTTCAGCTTTCGTAGAGCCTGCTCGAGGTCAGTAGCAGAAAACCATGACTGTCCCGATCCTAGCATTTGTCGAAATACCAGACGCGTGCTGTTAAATAGCTCTTTGAGCTGGACATCGCGGTGCCGCCGATAGACGTTGGCAAACTCTCGACTTAGCGTCAGCTTCGCAGCGATTCCAATGCCATAGCGGTACATCTTTTCCAACAGCATCGTGCAAGCGCGGAGCTGTGGCTCCAACTTAGGAATGTCGTAGCCAAAACCGAGCTCATAGAGCAGTGCGTATCCCGATGGCAGCAGTGGTGCAAGAGTAACCATGGCTTTGAAACCGACGTAATTGGCGATCGCAGTGCGGTAATCTTCAAAATGGTAGATAGAAGTGAACTGGCTGAAATATACGGGGTCCTCTACGATCGCAAGTGTGGATCGCATGGCACTTCGCTCGCTGTCGAAGAGAAGCGTCATGTACTTCAGCCAGTCCCACCAATCGCTCTTGGGAAACATAGCGACGGTACTCACGCCTTTTACGAGCAACTCTGCCGGAACACTGTCAAGGTAAGTCAGTTTTTGCAGCATCATTTCGAATTTAGAGATTTGCCTGCTAACCAGTGCGCCTGTAAACGGGTTGCTGTAGAGGCTGATTGCGCCGAAAATTATATCTTCGTATCGTTGCAGCACGTTTTTTCTTGGCCAACTTGCGTAACGTTTTAGATACGTCACTGGTTCTTTGAGTACGATATCGTGCTTAGAGTCATTGCGGTTACTTCGAAGAACGCCCAACCTAAACAGTGATTTCAGCATCAAGTAGCGGTCTCCAGCGGAAACAACGCTTACTATGTCGCCTTGGAACGACAAGTAGGGCCAAGCGCTTAGCTGCAATGTGCCGAGGATTTCCGCCCAATCTGACTGTTGATCACCGTCAGTGTTGTTCACGTGGGCGGCTTTACACTTTTCATGAAACCACATTGCTTGACCGAGGAAATTTCTTTCGCCAGACAGCCTGCGTCGCTTCTTGATCTTAGAATACCTGCTCATGAAAAGGTCCAAATCTAGAAACAGCTGCCGAACGCTGAGCTGCGGGTATGGGAACTGGTGGGTGTTCGTGGTGTTCCTGTAAGGAAACACACCGCATGTTATTGCTATGCTTCGCAGAATTCACTCTGTTTTAATCACAGTAATCTCCTTGCCTTTGAAAGCAAGCGCTTGTTCATCTTTTTTTTTTCAATTTATCTACCTTGAAACATAGAATATCCCCAAACAGCTAGCCAGCAGTGGGAAACATGCTGCTGATTTGCTGCTTTGTAATAATATTTTAAATTCTTGAGTAAACATTCAACTTTTGCATGCAATCTGTATTGCATGGTTTATTTTCGTAGTTCTCGCGCTTTCCGACGCCGCAACGAACGAAGTGGAGAACAGTGGTACATGTCCTCTTTTTATGTTGGGCAAGTAAGTGTGAGCCGCAATAATAAAGATAAATTGTAGGGTTCAACGGCACACTGCGTTATGAGAGACCTGGGTTACATTAATTTGCACGTAAAGCACGGGACACGTGTTTTTGCACTTCTGCTCCCATCGGAATATGGCCGCCGTGGCTTCGTACTAAGCAGCACTACGTCACAGTCAACGAGTCACCGCCATGCGTTTGTAGCGCGAACATCAAAATGCATTCGACCGTTATGTTCTGCATGTTCACGTTCGTTAGGTTCACTATATGTATTACTGTGATCGTTGATTTCTGTTATGCTTTGGGATTGCTAGTGCACCATTTCTTTTTATTTGTTGTAAAACGCTAGTCAGGAAAATACCACAAAGAACCTTACGACACACTTTACCCTGCAGTTTGCGACACTGGCGGTAACACGCGCAGCTTTCGGTTGTTGCCATCTCTAGATATGAAATTCCACGTTATGTAAATGGTGGTCTACGCGGTAAAGAAAGCTAAATTTGCGTGCTTTTATTGTCTTTAAAATTTTTCGGGTTTGTCCCGACCTTCGGAGGAGTAAAGGGTTACGTTTTCGGTTTTCTTTCATGACTGGCACGCACAATTCAACTTGTGTTAGAGCAGCTATTTTGGATGCTTGTACTGTCCCATAAAGGAGTGATGTTTTCTAAGTGCGAATGCAGCCCGAATTATAGTTGCAAAATGCTGAACCAGAAAAGGCAATGTGCTTTCCTGCCACAACGAGTACTTCGTCGCACAGGCTAATGCTGCAGGCAAGATTGTACTTTGCCTTTCTAGACGCTTTTTTTTAATACAGGGTCGGTATATTAGATAATTATCGCTCGATGCTATTCCTTCCTTATCAACTACCGTTCACGGTAGTCGATGATAATATTATGGTGGGCTGAGAGCCGCTTGGACCGCTGATTTATCACGAAACTTGAATATATGTGCGATATAACTGTTGAATTAGTAACGCTCTGAGTTGGGCCGAGTACTGATAAAGTTCTGATGTTGCGGTCCGTGACAGCAGCGCTAATTTAGTAGCAAAGGGAATCGAAAGTACTCTAAAATGACAAGAGTGCAATACATATTCTGCTAGGGCACTTCTACAGATGGAAATGTGGTGTCATATATGTACGGAAATGAGATAACTTATCGCCACTTCAATGAAACTTCCACGTACCGCTATCGCGTAAGGTGCACATGGAGTACGGCAGCCTGTACAATACCTTGGAGATAAGCCAGCATAAAGGTTCATTCGCACAGAAAAATGACAACAGGTCACGCGCCTAACCACGAGTGGCGATGACGGAGCGACTCTAGGACATCGATGTTCACACCTGCGCACTCTCCATCGCCTGTGTGTGTATATGTTCTTCTTCTACGTCCGTGTGTTTTTTTTGCGCTACAAGGAAAAAAATCTGCAAACATGTTCCACCAACAAGCTCAAATGTCTACACTGAAGGACACACCGAAGTGTTGATGTTCGCACGTGCTTTTGGAGTGAACTAGTTCGGCTGTTCGTGAATAAGCAGCAAAAAAGGAAAGAGGATAGATGTCCCGATTCTATACTTGTTTAAATTATTTATAATTGTGGAGTGTTTAACTTCCAGAAACTTCACAGTTTGCTGTGAGGGACAATAATGAACAAGGCCAGTTGGCGGTGATTCCTGTTTGAAGAGATGTGCGAGAACATACACATCACCTTTGGATTTCTAATAGCTTCAGCATAGTGCGCGTTTCCTCGCTGCGAATCTATTGCCGTTCACGTTGTCTTTATCTAATCATTATCCGTCCTCCCCGTCCCCCTTCTTTTTTTATTTTCCCTTTCCCTCATTATTTGTGTGTCGTACCGTAAGTACAATAATCATAGCTTCAATAAATTCCGCCAAGTAAGAGTCAGTGCTTGGTCCGGTGGCTCTGTGTCTTTTTCTGGTCCTATGTAGGTTTTCGCGCTACCCTTCAAAAACAAATTATGAGCGTCGTCGTAGTGAGATCCGGATTAAATTTGGGCAGCCTGTTCTGTAACGTGCACCGAAAGCACTGTACAGTAGCATTATTACACTCCGCTGTAGGGAAATAATTCTGCTATCAAGGCCCATGGGGGTACACGGCAAGCTACGTCTTCCTTCGCATACACGGCCATCTCTCGCTTATTTTCAGTCGAGCTATTCCGGGCCTAGCACCACGTCGATGACGACCTTGTTAGATCATTACAAAGTGCAACGCCGGAAAATGATCAAGACAAAAAGATTGGCAGTAGACAAACACAGTGATTTGTGCATCTTCATTGTGCCTTATTTCGTCATATCCCTGGGTTAATCCCCTGTAAGATTTAAAAGCAACTATCCAAACTCAACAGTTTGATCAACTTATAACAAGTCTCTCGATTGTAATTGTTTGGCACTGAGCCAGGGTTGTCTGCGCTCTTTTCAACACCAGCGGTCCCTGAGTTCCGTGGTGCGGGTTTTGCGCCGCCTCTTTCGAGATATGGCGCCATGTTGCGTGACCAGGCCGGCAGCGTCCGGCGCGCCGCGGATGGTTGTTTGGCCGAGACGATACTTGCAACGAGTTTCAGTTCAAAAGACGTTCATTTCGGTTCAGTAAACTTCCAGGCCTGCGTCGTGGCACCCATCTGCTTTGCCGGTAGTCATTTCATGCTTGCATGTACTCTCGATTATGGGAGAGCCAGCATTTTTTTTTTCAGTCGTTTTGATTCGAATGACGAACAATCTGACAGAACTCATCTCACGATTAATGTGAACAAGACTGCGATTAGCATTGAAGCAACGAATCGACACAACGTATTGCAAACGCCAAGACGCCTCGAATATAAGGCATCTGTGCAGCCGGCATGCTCTCTCATGCTTTCCTCAGAACACGCTGCTCCATCTAGTGTCGACGCAGGGAAGTCCCCGCGTGGCCCGTGTGTGAATACACATGGCGCTTTATTCTAGCGTTGGCAGGATTTTTCAAAACTCTTTCTGGCATTTAGCACTAATCTACTTATTGAGCTGGAATACTCGAAGATGCATGCATTACTTACATTGGAAATCAATGCGCATAATTGAAGAATAATAAAATTCCCAATTAACTTTTCAATTAATTACGTTAACGCGAATATGGAAATACATAAACTGAAGCTAGTGATTTCACAAGGCCCATGCACTTCGAACGAATTTTGAAATTTCCACCACTTTTTAGATAAGCGCAGTCAAACTCGCCATGAAATGCACTGTTGTGCCACTGACTTTTTTAACAAACCACCCTTTTATGCATTGAAGCTCAAAGTTAACTGGAACACGAATGCATTTCGCGACAGGAATTTGGTAACGCATATCTCGAAACTGGTGTCAACCTCAAAATTAATTCTAAGTGGATATGACTTTAAAAGTCACCCCCTGTAATTCGTAAATCGCAACCTGTGTCGTACAGTAATCACTTTGAAGTTATTTAGAAAGACATGATGAATAATCAAATATTCAAATCACTTTTCTTAATTAGAATAATGTCTGCCTCCGACTGTAACCATCTCAAAAAGTAGAATAGTACAATGTGTCACGGGTAATTTAAAAAAAATTCTGTTAACGATAAAATAAAACAACCCATATATTCAGGCAAGATTGTTGAAATATTTATTACGTGGCTTCGACTCCGCCCACCACCGAAAAATTTAAGTGATATTTGGCCATTGGAGAGCGGGATACACGCAGTGACCAGTACACAGTGACACGTACCCAGCAACCGAAGTTGGCGTCAGAGTTACGCATACCCACTGAGCCAAGATGACGTGAAACAGGCTTGTTGAAAAGCGGCACATCCGTTGTGGCACATATCCATTTCCAATTTCGCAGTGAATCAAATTGTGGTGAACGGGGTTCATGGAAAAGCAGCAGATAATCAGTGGCACGTACGCAGTAATATAAGTTGGCTTAAAACGGCTTAACTAATGTGCGGAACATACATAATGTCACGTCCCCGCGACCCAAGTTGGCCCGACGACTGTATTACAACTCTGTTCCCCATATATCACAGCAGCCCAACCCTCTAACATTTATATAATGGATTACCTAGGGACCCTAGTTTGCAGGGTAAGGGCTAAAGACGCCGACAGACAGATGGACAGGAAGCCCCCGAGAAGGGTGCGAAGTTAAAAAAAATTATGGGGTTTTGCATGCCAAAACTACGATCTGAATATGAGGCACGCCGTAGTGGGGGACTGCGGAAATTTGGACAACCTGGGGTTCTTTAACGTGCAGCTAAATTTAAGTAAACGGGTCTTTTCGCATTTCGCCCTCACCCAAAGGCGGCCGCCGTGGCCGGGATTTGATCCCGCAACCTCGTGCTCAGCAGCCCAACACCATAGCCACTGAGCAACCATGGCGGGTAGCGTGTGAAGTTAACCCTAAGAATGCTGATCGCATTAAGAGTAGTTTCAATATAACGTGTTTGTTAAAGGTCCCCACGGCAATTCAGCCTGACCTCACTCACTGGAAAGCTGAACACACGTGCTCGTAGAAGTCGTCGCAAGGGTCACCCCGCATTCTGATTCTGTTGAAGAGGTAATTGGCGTTCCAGCGGCACACGTTGGACGTGCACTCGCTCGGGTTGGCTTCGGTGTAACCGAGAGGAGGATCGACGTGGCGGTTATACACCTGCGTGGTAGCAGTAACGTCTGCCTTATTGCTGACCGAAGTAGCACGGTCTTTTTCTAAACCGCTAAATTAGCTTTAAACATATCTCGAGGCTTAAAAGATGCTATAGTATCTTGTGCAAGGGTCACGTGCTGCAAGAAGAAAATCACAGGAACACGCTTCATTATACGTCTATAATAAACCTGCTTAATCAACCGCGGTGCTAAGAATTTCGCTATAGCCATAAACAGTAAAAACAATTATGGGGTTTTACGCGCCAAAACCACGGTCTGATTATGAGGCACGCCGTAGTGGGGGGCTCCGCAATAATTCAGACCACATATGGTTCTTTAACGTGCACCTAAATATCTAAGTACACGTGTGCTTTCGCATTTCGCCGCCATCTCAAATGCGGCCGCCGTGGCCGGGATTCGATCCCGCGACCACGGGCTTAGCAGCACAACACCGAAGCCACTACTCCACCACGGCCGGTCATCAACCGTAACCAATGTGGTGCCTCAACATAGTTCATTCTCGGCCTGAAACTTTTCTAATACCATCACTCCATCTCCTGAACAGATATTTACGTAGGGCCGTTGTCACAAAAAGGTACTAACGCTAGAACATTTCTGAAAAGTAAATGCCAACCAATCGGGATGATGGACATATTCTTAGCGAAGTCGTACCGCCAATATGAAACGTTAATTATGTACGATATATTTTGTGAATTCTGCCTCAGGTGAGCAAAATGCTCAGCGCAGTGTTCTGGTTTGAGGAATTGCAAGAAAAGTAGTTTCTGCTTACGAAAACGTCGTATCAAAGGTGGTGAGACTGATAAGGCACATTTAACGCCGTAGGATAAGAACTTTATTTGAAGTAAAATATTTATAAAGCGCTCTGACAAGCGAGAAAGAAAAAAAATTGATAACAAGTCCCTGACAACAATTTCGATACCTTTCGTTTCTTATTAAATATCTCAAGCTTGTGCACACTCCGAAGCAATATGAAAGGGAACACAAATATTTCTTCTATGAGTGATTCTTGCAAATGTAGAAGTCAGAAGCTTAATCATTGCTACTGGCCATCTACTTCCTGCGTTGAGGTATTCATCTGATGCAACTATATTTATTTTAGTGCAGGAACAACTAAAAATACAGGGTTTAACTACAAATATAGTGTTCTCGTCCATATTGGCGTACCGAATACATTGACAGTCATATGTGTATGAAAGATGTCCTCATTTCTTTTGGATTTTGCATGCTCGCGAAGCCTCGTAGCATGCGTTAGGCGGAACATTGCATTGATGCTTCACCGATGCCTAATATCAGAGTGCTGGAACGCGCAGATGTTCACAAACTTTCAGGAATCATCGATGACGTGCGGTACTACATCACTGTAAATTATGTAATTGAAATTTTAGCAATATGACTATAAGTTTTTTGTATTGCTTTTATTTCTGCAGGACGTTTTTGTAAAGAGCTTTCACTACCAAATTAATTATTATTCCAGAAAACGGTGTGACAATATCAACACTGTGCCACGCATTGTTCTCCTGTAGCAGCAGTACAGAGGGCTTTTCCACACCGTTTGATTTAGCCACGTCTTTTAAATTATCCCGCCACGTAACTCAACCAGGCGATCGTCAAATTTTATGCCTAATACTAATAGCTGTAAGAAAAAAAAGAAACGCCTGCATTTGAAACGACGAGCATTTTAATCGGTGAGTGAAAAAAAAGACGTTTCAACAGATGAGCACTGTACCTTCATGAGTCTTTATGTGTCAGTAAAAAAGGAATATTGATAAATGGAAGAATGAAAGTCAGAAAAATTGTAGCGCGCCGCTTTCCACCGCTGTCCGAAGATTTCCGATGTACTGTACAACCACGGCCCAAACGAATCTGTCCTACCGTAGTACGTGCATATTGCGAAGTACGCTGGTGATTTAAAACTAATTTGAAGGAAAATGACACGCGGAACGCTATGGCAAGGTCTGCATGTGTCGTGTGGCTTGCGGTGCATTCAATCTCCAGCTCAAAATACACCTCACCAAAATGTTAGTGGTTCCGCAGTGGGGCGTGCGCACACCCGGCGATGTCTTCGCGTGGATCGATATCTCTATACGGAGCTGCTGGTGAGATGTGGCATGCCGTTAATCCTTCGTCCATCTCCATGTCATGTGAGATATCGAGCGGTACAGCCTACTTACGCACGGCCACGGTGCATGCATCAGCGGGCGCGGCTGTCAGGTTTATTTATGAATAGACCGATGAAGCACATAATTTGCATCTTCCTTTCAGCTCGATGGCCGTTCATATCAAACAATAAAGCGTGGCGAAAATCAAGGACGACAAAACTACAAACTGAATGGACATACGTCAACTAGCAAGTGAAATTTATTGATTAACATGCATTCTTTTTTAGGCGCACGAAACGAAAACTATAGCAAATAATTACGAAATAAAATTAAATTCGAGTCCTCAAAGCAGAAGCAATTATTACTACCGAGAGTAACTAAAAAAACACGGCTCTTCGATTCTTTCTTTGGCTTATGTGATATGCCTAGATATCCTTCCTCTCTAGAGTACATTCGTACGCATCCTACGCCCTGTTAAACAGCTGTCAACATTTGTGTATGATGACTGCATATCATAGTGTATCTCGCATTTGATATGCTCGTAAATTGCTGTGGGTGGAAAATCCCAAATAGCAGCCACGTTCCTTACAATTCGTGGCCATGTGGCTACCACATCCATTTATGATGTTCCGTCTGCGTTTATTCGCCCTATCGTTAAAGGTTCTTTCATGTCGCGATAATTTTATAGTGTGGTGAAAGAAAATGCCTCTTCATGAATAAAATTCAGTACGTATTAGGCGTACCTCTGTTAGTTCCATGTTTTCTTGCCTTTACTGGCCCTATCTTTACAGTTTGTTTAATTTCATGATAATCTTATCGTGTGGTGAAAGCAAATGCTTTTTCATGAATAAAATTTAATATGTACTTGGCGTACATCTGTCAGTACCATGTTTCAAAGCGAATCTTCCTTTGGAAACCCTTCCAGAAGTTTTACAGCGTAAGCTGTAATGGCTCATTCTAATGGCCGTTTCGGTTCGCGATAGTGTCCACCGCCGCCGCCGCCGACGGCGTCCGGCGACCGTAACCACTATTGCTGGAAATGCGAAATAGTACCCGGTTCCCGCTGGGATTGAACCCGCGCCCGCTGCGCGGTTGCCAGATACTCTACCACTGAACCACGAAAGCGCTTGCTATCGAGCACAAGAAAAATGCTCTATAAACCCAGGCGCAGATGATCCGAGCCTCCGCCAGTATGGCGGCGCCTTCTAGTTAAGGTGCCTGCAAACGCAGCGTGCGCAGGCGCAGAAGACGTGATGCGATTCAGACGAAGCGCGCAATCTACGCGATTCCGATGTGATATGTGCGCCACGTATTCTGGATACCTCTTCGGCACACGTTATGGCGTCTTCTAGCAAGGTACGAACCACTGCTGAAGAAGCGAATCGTACAGCTACGTGCGCTGCTACAACCATACATCCTCGGGCTCATCAGACTGCTTTGCAGAGAGCATTACAAGCCGCAGCTCGCCGTCGACGCCGGGCGGACAGTTCAGATCGTTCTCGTCAAAACAAGGCGAAGAGACTTTGTCACGAAGACCCTGGTGTGCGTGGTGCCGAAAGTGGAGCTACCCTTGAGCCGCTCCACCAGTTTACGATGTGACTGTGCTTCGTGTGCCGCGCAGGCCTGTGACTTTTTGACCGTGTTTGGGCGCTGTTGTCTTGCCGAGCACATCACTAACAGGACTGCGGTGCCACTTTTACTACCCTTACAGGCGCCCTGTCTGCTGCTGGCTTAGTTTCCTACGGTATTACTAAATGATAAAACAAATACCTAAATATCCTCATTGCAAGCAATATACGCCATCAAAAGCACAATTACATTAATAAAGCAAACCTGTCCATGCCAACTTCCTCAAGGTTTGGGGTTTTACGCGTCAGCTTGGTCGGTGTTTCGCCGAATAAAGTGCAGTTCATGGTTTCACTATCCCCAGGATCGGTCCGCTCCAGGCGGCGCGCCGACGCTAGGTATACATTGGCATAGAAAAGGGAGCCAACCCCGGAAAAAGTATAATGAGCGGTCACGTGGGTCCAGCGGTTGAGGTCTCCGCATCTTGCAGTCTTCACTGGCTGGCAGGTAATCGCTATGGTTCGAAACGCTGTGTGAAATATAAACAGTTGCGTGGCACCTAATTAACTGCTTCACGAAAAGTTCGCTTCTCAGATTCCAACATGTGGGTCAGATCTGCATAAATTTTTGTCCACCTCCTTTTATTCTTTGTCATTATCTGTCATTCCAACCCCAAAAGAGAGGCCAGCATAATTAGAACTATATGTGACGAGAAGCGGCAGGTCTCAAGGGTGTGTACTCACCGCCGCGGCCGCCAAGACGCTGTTATCGTTGATGTCATGCAGGCGCGCATAGTGGCTACCGGCGGCCACGGCGATTACGAAAACCATGCCGAGTATCGCTAGTGTTGCCGTGATGACCGAGCATCGCACCCAGCTGCACGGCAGCGGACATTCTTCTACTTGACGGGCCACCGCCTGAAGCCAGTGCTGGATCCGCATGCCCCTGTCGCACACACCTGGTCCTCTAGTTAGCAATACAGTCTGATGATGAAAATTGCATTCGAGAAATGACGCAAACCCACTGTTGGGGGTAGGTAGACAATCTATAATGATGACGATGAACCCAGACATTGGCACATGCCGCAACGGAGGATTCGCCAAGGAGTGGGTGGATTATTGATAAAAAAAGCTTACGAAATATCGTAGTAGTGTATTAACAAGAAAATAAAGCGAGAACTTATAATTATTCTTGTCTGGATATTCACGAAAAAGAGAAAATGCGGATGAAATACGCATGTTAGAATCTACGTGAAGCACAGCTTAACTAAAGCATGTAAATAAATGCTTTACAACTAGCGGCAATGAGTAACATTTTGTTTACTTGCATCCTATAAAACGTGTAATGTCATGCAATCATTATGTTTATCCGCCACAACGGCCACAACTTCATTGCCACGCAAATTTTTATGTTTATGCGCTGCATCGTTCAAAAGTTATGCCGAAATGTCAACTGCAGCAAATTGTCTATGAAAAGCAAATTGTCCATTGACTGAAAAGCAAATTGTCTATCAAATATAATTCAGCATTCTATTAAGAAATCAGAGATGCCTGTGAGCCAACATTCTACGTTCAAGTTCTACGTTGAAAGAACTCCGCATACCAAGGGTTATATAAGCCAGTTCGCGGCTACTTTCATGTAACCGCCGTATATATACATCTACAATGAAATCCGCTCAGATACCGACCAGCCCAGCAGCCAGGCAGACACGGCAAAACCGGGACAGCTGGCAAAGAAAGCTTCGTTTTATTAAGAAGTTCTTGTTATTTAGCGGGGGAGCCTTTTATCTGAAATTATATCTGTACTTTCTTGTTCTCTTTTGTTCTCGACTGAGCTCTGTAGCATAGCAAGGCAGATTCTTCGTAGTGAGGATAGGCCAGGAGCAATAGCAGATGTCTCAATCGCAGATGGTGTGCTGTGGCTGGCTTACCCGTGTCGCAAGTTCCACAAGTTGGGAACAGCGACTTGTCAAGGTAATGGGCTCTGAACGCTGGCGTGACTGCCGTGCCGGAGCGCAGACGGCGGAGAGCCACGCGTTTCCGCCCTGGAAGCCCACGAACTGGAACCCTCCCCGGCCCACCGCAAAGCTATATAAGGCATCTTGCTGCTCTACCTGTTAAGGAGCGAAACAATTCATCTAATCTACGCACATCGCCGGAAATACCATTGGGGTTACCTTTAAAAATATATATATATATATATTTCTATTTATTTTATACCTTTCTCTTTTTTGTTCTCGTTTGCCAATAAAGGCATTCACCCTATACGGAGTAGCGGCCAAGAAAGAAGGCCAAGGAGGAACACAAAAATAAATCTATACAGTGACTTATATGCCTAACTATATGATATTCAAAGTTCGATTAAAAATGCAAGTTTTATTTCTTCGCGGCTTACGAAACTATCATTTTTGTTAAGTGATTCAGTGATAAACTGAGCTTCACTGAAACGTAGCGGAAGCAAGCAGATGTTGGGGGGGGGGGGGGGGTTTCGTCACATATTTCGCCGGCTAAGCCTCTCGCGTAATCCTCTTGCGTACACAAAGCGCGATGCAGTGACGGGCGTTTCTATCCTTCTAGTTTTAAATTGGAACCCCGAATGATTTGTTCTTCCAAAATGTATGCCATGCAGACACTATTGATTGCCACCGTGAAATAAAGTTCTGTGATGTTTTTCTTGCTTCGTTTGTCCAAAATAGAGAAAGCATTATAAGTAACAATTGCACCGTTCAATGTTCCCCTTGCCATGAGAGAAGCGAGTTGCTGGGGAGTCATGAACTGGTTTTACAACCTGTCAGCAACTAAACGTCCATAGTAGCCAGGCATACCAAAACGACATGCACTATATTAAACAAAGTGGGCCAAAATGCAATATTGTTCCGAAATTCAAGGCAAGAAAAAGGAAATAATTGGTGTTAACGTGTAATTTTCTCGCGTGAATTTGAAACTGAAAGCGCAGGTAATCCTATGACGTAGAATTTTTCTTCCCTTAGGAAGTATTAAAGCGAAGCCTCCTCTACCGTTTTTCTTTCATTATGTTTTTTTTTTGTTTCGTTACGGTTTTGGGCGAATAGATAACAGCCTGGTCCATTTGTTATGTGCCACTTGTTTTGGGCATATTCTTTTGTCAATCCCTAGAGCGGGTTTCTGCCACTATGACACGAGGGTTATAAGATGCTGAAATATATTTACATAAGTGTCGCGCTTCCCTGTGCATACGCCTCTTGTCATCACTTTTCTCTCGACAAGCATCACACATCACCTTCGTCTTCGTGACACAGACAGCGAAGGTGACGACCGGCGAGGTTGCGCTCGTGTTATCTGCTACTGCTGACACCTCAAATAGCTTCGCGTCATTTAGTTTCTAGCATTGCGTTGGATCTATATCCTCTTAAGGCGAGGCATGCTTGACGAATCCAACACAGTTTTGTGCAACGGGTATCTGCACGTTCTCGTGGGCCTATCTCGAAGACGGTGCAGGCTAAACATTTTTGGCCGACCTCGGAGGCAGCGCAGCATATGGGCCGTTTCCGTGATTGTGTGCCACTGGGTATGTCCTGCTCTTCAATGAACATTTTTGACGTAAACTTAGCTCATTGGGCATCACAAAAACGAACAAGAACATGCGGTGCACTCCCCTGCAACGCTGCGCCGTGCTCCCTGATGGGCTGCAGAATTAAGCGTCTCTTCTTTTATGCATAATAAACACCAGTTCCTCGGTGAAGGCGCTCACGGCGCTGGCTCGCTGCCAGTCGGTGGGGTAATTTCGGCCTCAAATTCTTTGCCTCGATATATCGTGAAATGAAAAGAAAACGTATACAACTGCGCTCAAATTTTGCTTAGGGATTATCGTAATCGTCGGACAGTCATTTCTATTTTTTTTTTGCGAAGCAGGTGTACAGCTTGTCCTGTGTAGCATACTCTTGTCCGTATAGAAATATCCTTTAATGAAAAGAAGTCGCATGCAACACGTGGCGCGTATGCACCATGAGATACGCAGCAAACTAGCACTGCATTCAAAGGGAACTGCCACAAATGACCGTTGCTCAGAAAATCAGCGTCGACCATATATTTGTCCGTCTGAAGTATCCCGTCACGCGCTCAGTGGCTCCAAAGCATTGTACAATGATTGGATACATGATTGAATTTATGTTACCATTCCCTGTGCGTCAGTTTACCTTTGCAGCGATTTGAGCCCAAATAGTAACATTTGTTCATGCTTCCTGCCACCTATATCAAGCGTCATTGAAAAAAGTGTACGGTATTAAGCACATAATTTTAGCGAATGCAACAATCTATTGTAGACCAAGCGATGTGAAGGTCAGAAGGCCAGAGATCACAACACAGCAAAGATAACCATATATTCGTCCAATGTGGCTCCCGCGAGATCATTCTAACATGATATATGGTCTGCAGAAGATCAGCACAACAGAGGGCCACCCCCGACAAAGCTTACCATCTCAATTAAATTAAAAGCTCCTTCCGGTGTCGAAGCACTCACTGCTTTTTTCTACTCCCGTGGACTTCAGAGAAGCCCCGGACAATTGTGAGAAATGATCCCTCGTTGCTTCGGTAATGTGCCTGCCAGTGAAGGCTGCGGTATATTTCTGTACACTTTTTGTTTCTCTGTGACTATACATATATATATATATATATATATATATATAGACACACCAAAATATTTACGCAACTCACGAAAACAACACCGGCTGAGGCTTCTAACCTGAATGGTAATATGAGAAGTATACACATGATAAGTTAATATCGTCATCTGTATTTTTGTTAGAAATGTGACATATCTTTAAGGTTCTAATAGGTAGAGCTTAAATGATCACACGAAATCCTTGCTTAACTTCATATTATTAGAATTTCATTCCATACGACGGTCCCACTAAACTCAAGTAGTCTTTCACCGTAAGTGTTTCGGCGTGTAGGAGAGTTAAACTTATTTACTGCGGCAGCCCTTGTTTTCATTTCAGTGTTAGTACGGGACTGAAAGAAACGACCAATGCGTAAAAGCAATAGCATCACTTAAGCAGAAGGAATATCAATACTGCCAGCATCCGATAGGCCTCATAATGAACTAGCCCTCTCTCTAATTTCTGTATGATAGCTTCCGGGAACGCCTAATGCTCCTGATATCTATGGCAACTGTAAATGCTGAGCCATATGCTCTTATAGCAGTTTCCGCCGTCTCCAGGTCCACGGGCTCCATTTCTGTGGCACCAGCGAAATCCTTTAGAAGCGCGACGACCGCCTCCGCCTAGTAGCCGACATTAATTACTGAGTGACAGTTACTATTAATTTTGCCACCGAGGGGAGCAAGAATAGAAATTTCGATGACTCAGGAATGTGTGCGGAGCCAGCTTGAAATGAGGAATTACATGTTTAGTAGTGCAAGCTCGAATAAGCGTAGTGGAAAGGCCCGTTATATTTCTTCCAATATCTGCTTCAATCTCATAATTAATGCACGTGACAAAAAGGACAACAGTTGATTTGTAGTTTTGTAATGATATATATATATATATATATTACCCCAGTAACAAGGAGTGCGTCTGCTGCGCGGTGCTGAAGGCACATGACAAAAAAGCAGGTATTTTGAGCTTGCGCGTGGCAGAATGAGGTGATTTAATGAGCGCGTTCTGTTCGGGGAGTGAATATTCCATACCCAACTATATGCATAGGGACAGTCATTCGTTAAGGGCTAAGCGACAAACCGAGGCTCACTCGAGCTGCGCTGGCGTGGCATATGATAAACGGTGTGGGCAAGGATGTAGTTGGCTTCGTGGAACCTGCAGTGGCGGGTCGTGCGTATGACTGATAATGAGATTAACGCGTGTTGCCCCACGTAATCCCTTTCGTACATTACTCTCCTTTTGCCCTACAGTGTTTCCACAACCAGTGTCTTTCTGTAAGATTGCATTCCTCCCTTGAGCGCACTAGCGCTCCATGAACGGAGAGGAGTAGCAATCAGAAAGTTCGGATTGCGACTGATTAGAACTAAAGCCACGAGTGCTAAGTCTGCGAAACGTATGCGCACTCCTAAACAACCTTCTTCACATCTGGTGGACTTGCTGCAGCCTTGCTCTATTTCCTGCCATTATTTTCTCGTGACTACTTTCTTGTGCCATTCCTGTACGTTCCCTTTTGATGCAGGCAGCCTTATTATGTGTAAGGAGGCAGATATATATCTGTCTGTGTGTCTGTGTGTGTATGTGCTTGCAATGTGGAAGTTCAAAACTAAATTACAAAAAAGTGTCACGATACATATTACCATACAAAATAGCAACATAAATTGGGAGGACGCACAGTACGCGATAATTTCGTCATGCGGCTAGGCACCATCCCCAGGCATGTGTTAACTAGAAAGAGAAAACGTATTTCCTGGAACGCTAATTGCATACACACAGGAAACATGCTGGAAATGTAGTAGCATAATAACTGGCGTACAAATTTCGAAGAGGTCTACTTTTTCAAAGCCACAATATTCTACATATGCATAAAATAAATATCCCAATAGAGTTTGCGCCTACACTTCGCAACTAGCTTGATGTTGATGTTGAGAAGCTTAACGTCTTTGGAACGTACTCACTCACGGGGATCGGCCTGGAGTCGGGCAGATTTTATATATGTGCTAAGTGAATAAATTTAGCACACGTATCATTTTGGGGAATGAATTAAGGCTGGTAAATTCTAAGACAATTCAGTGGACAGTCATTCAATAAATATATAAAAAGTATACATACTTGTACATGAGGCAATAGGGTAAAGACAAATGGAATAATATAATTAACAATGAAATCGGTTTGATTCAACAATGAATTTCTCTATGGCGATGCATACATTCCTGTGTGAGTGTCCAAGCACAGAAGCTCCAAAAGACAGCAGTTGCGGAGTGTTCAATGGCAGGCCGAGCTGTCGCATTGCAATTTGCAATGTCCTTTTTCTTAGGCAGGAGAAACGCCTGCAGACCAGTAAGTAACGGTCGATCGTTTCTAATGCGTTACAGTAATGGCATAAAGGGGAAATCGCCAGACTAGATCGAAGCATGTAGAAGTAGACATTATCGAGACATTATCGAGACATTATCGAGAGCATGTAGACATTATCGAGACTGCGATGTCGAGCATGGGGCTCGACATCGCAGTCTCGATAATGTCACTTCTGTCTGTCTGGTTTTGCAAAATTTCCTGCTCCAAGGGAATTGTAAGGGGTGCATTTCGGTGGATGATTCTAGATTTTATTTTGATTCCATTATTAGATTCCATTTTGATTAGAACGTATGTTCTAAATCTGACAGACGTTATAAAACCCGTCGTTGGAAGAAGGGAAAACACAGGGCGTGTAATAGAAGCTAAGCTAGCTGCCGCTTCATTCATAAATATTCCTTTATGACCAGGTACCCATACTAATAGCAAACTCCGCAAAAGACTTGGATCCAATGAGCGCACATTTTTTACTATATGCGAGCAGCCGGGAGCAGTAAGTGAAGTGCACAAGGATAAAGAGTCTGTTATTATTACTACGGTTGCTGTGGAAGGCTGTAGTTTACGGAAAGCTAGGACAACAGCTAGGAATTCCGCTAGGAATATTGGAGTGTAGGCGGGGAGCTGAACAGAAAAAGACAAATCTGATGACGATGAAAAAATTCCAACTGTGGCCTTTTCCTCACTCTGCAAAGCATCTGTTGCTATACTTACGTTTGTGTGGAGCATGATTCAAGTGATCCTAGAGTAAGTCGTTAAGCATATGCCAGGGAACGTTGCTTCGCATGGTTGGGGTATATGTTTTGTTGGAGTATATATTCTTTTAGATACTGCTTACCGTGATTATATCATTTATACGTACATTTAATGGACTTAATAACCATTCTGTTTTATTCACCTGTGGCGTGTGAAACCGAGGCCACGAGACTCCGAAAAATAAAGCTGGTTGACTGATAAAGATCGACTGGGACATTCTTATTGGACATTCATATAGCCTTATGAATCTTTGAATGGTGAGTATTTTATATCTCATTTCTAGAGAAAGAAGTCGTGATACCTTGTAGAGCACGGCGTTTGCTACAAACTTTGGCAGCCCCAGACATAAGCGAAGCGCTTCCCTTTCCAGCAAAAGTAGTGCACGTAGTTTATAAGCAGGGGAGCCAGAGAATAACACACAGGCAAACTCTAGTATTGGCCGGATATACATGCGGTAAATCATTATAAGTGTGTCTCTGCGCATGCCCCATTGATTATTGCTAATCTTTTTCAATATCCCCATTTCACGGGAAGCTTTTGAAGTTATACTTTCAATATGTTGGCGCCAGTTAAGGTTTCCATCATAAATAATTCCTAGGTATCTGACGATTTCCACTTGTGGAATAGTGGAAGGGCTGTACAAAAGAGATATCGTAACTGAGTCTTGTACCGGAAAGACAAGAACAGCGCTCTTATTTACATTAAGGGACAAGTGGATAGTATCCAGCGAAGCTTCCAACTCGCATAAGTATTCCTGTATGTACTCGTACTGGGACTGAATATCATCTGCCGAAGGAAAAAACGCTATATCATCAGCGTAAATGTAGGGCATACGTTCTGATGACAAGTAATGGAGCTTAGCAAGAGATTAAACAGCGGGGGTAACATTGAGCCTTGTGGAACCCTGCGTGTTTGTGTGAATTTTCCTTATGCAATTCTAATTTGTGCACAGTAAAGCTGCCCGCTATGCAAGAACTAAGCAGTCCACGTTACGAAGTAATCAGGTGATCTAGTAACCAACATGCTTTCAGTTAAAATAGGGTATTCCACACTATCGTATGTTTTCGAAATCTCTAATGTAGCCAGAGTTGCACATGGGTTGTGGTAGCGAGCCAACTGAATTCTGCTTTCTACGTCGACGTGTGCGCACCAGATTCACGTCCATGGCCTAAATCCATTTTGACAGGGGCTCAATAATTCTCGTGTGGTCACAAGTTCAATCATATGGGTGTGTAATAATCTTTCTATCATTTTAGTGGAATCACCTTCGCGATTCTCCACGCAGGAGGGATCCATGCATATTGTATAGAGTGATTTACAGTATCTAACAGAACATTAGGAGCGACGTCAAACAGAACTTTAAGCATCTTATTAGTGAGGCCATCAGGACCTGGGGCTGCAGCTGGTAAACATGAAACAGCCTAGGACAATCCTGACAAAGAAATCTCTTCGAAATCTTCAAATGTGCCCTGTCTCTGAGGAGAGGAGGGAAGACAGGTCGAGAATCGGGTCTCCAAACCTCTCGCAATTACTTCTAGAGACTTTGCTTTATCACTCTTGGTTAAAACTATTGACGCCAAGTTCAAGGAACGCGGAAAAGTTTTTGTGATCCTAAAAACCGAAACAGTGCAAGCTTGTTATTTGACTTTAAAAGATATTCAAAATGACGGACATTGTAATTATATTTTGCCTCAGATATTGTTCTTTTAAATGTTCCAGCCATAACTCATAGTTATTCCAGTTTCTGATGAGTTGTTTCCACGCAGCTTTCCGTCGCTTGTAATCCCGCGAGCAGTCCTCATTCCACCAATTTGTAGAAGTGGAGTTCTTGCTAGCCTTTAACTGGAATTCTCATCTTTTTGCGCAAAGTCTCTAAATATGAGACAATATCATCAGCGTTCAATATAGAATTTTGAATTGTTGATTTGAAAGTGGTCTGCAAATAGTTTTTATATCTATGCTAATCCCAAAATGAATGTATTCGAGCCTCCACGGTGGACTGCGGACCTATAACTTCGAACTTAACTGGAAGGTGATCACTGTTTGTCCCAACATCCACTGTTTCCCATGAGGATATGGAAAGACCTGGACCCCGGTATGTAAGATCCAGCACACATCTAAACCCGAATTTTGACATATAAAATTATTACTTGTTGCCCAGTCCCACAGACGCAAAACGATCTAAAATTACGCAAACAAAATATTTTTTCAAGAGATAACCCAAGTTTCATGCAGTAGAATTACATCTGGACAAAGTTGAGACGATAGGACGTTTAAACCGGTAGAACGTGTAAATCGGTAGATCGTCAGTTCCACTGTAGCACCCTCATCTACCCTCCGGTGATGAGAGCAACGCATTGGCAACTGCCTCCACCAAAATACTGGATTTTGAGTCGACTTCGGAGAGGATTTCCTTAGATTTACAAATTGAGCGTACAAGTGGTATTCTCCAGGGGAGAAAACCTCTTTTTCTGTGCCCTCACATCAATTTCCATGGTTGAGGTATCCTGTGCATCAGAATTGTCTGAGCTAGTAGTGTCCTTGCTTGAGGAACCTGGAATAGGCCTGACTTGCTTTATGGGAGATGTGGTCGCAATAACCTCATCTTCCTGGGTGTACTAGCATTCATGTCAGAGGGCATTGGCTGAGTAGTGGCAGTCAGTTTTAATTGCGCAGCTGTGAGGATACAAGTCCATTAAAGCATTATGTGATGCTTTCTACAATACGCTCCATGATCTTAGCCACAGGCTTTTCAATAGCCTGTGCGAGAACCTCTGACAGGGTTCCATCAACGACAGCCTGGTGTCGTGCTGTCACACTCGCATATTCATGAACTCTTTCCTTTACCTTTGCAATGGCATGTCGGCGTGAGCAACGCCTTTTGTCCATAACTTCCAGGATTTGGATTTCTTGAGTTCTAGCAGGACAGTTAGAATAATCAGCCTTGTGGGCTCCACCGCAAAGGCAGCACGTGTCCGATTGAGCCGAACAGTCACCAGCGAAATGGCTCTCCCCGCATGCACAACAGCGAAGGCTCGATTTACAACCACCTATGCTATGTCCAAAGCGCCAAAAATTGCGGCATTGTAATGAGCGCGAGACAACTGGGTCCACTCTGAAGATCAGAGGCCAGACTTTTATCTCAGTGGGGCAAGATGTACGCGCAAACGTGGCAATTACTGATTCAGTGGGCACACGTGCATTGTCCACCCTTCTGTTGCTCCGGTGAACAGCAATTGTCCCAGCCACGGAGAGATTTTCCAGGGTCTCTGCCGGACCTAAATTCGAGTTCACACTACGAACTATTCCCTTGGTGCAGGCAGGATGCGGAGGGATGAAGGCACTTACTTGCATTGATCCAAATGATGACCACTTAAGCAGGCCATACACGCACGCCTGGTCTGGCGATCGGCAAACAATCCCACCTCTGCCAAACTGTCGTACATCGGTAATGTGCAAGTATAGTGATTCCTGGCCACTTGAAGCTCCGCCTGCACTGCTTGCGGGTTGTTTAGCCACATGGCTCCTCCATGCAAAGGCACCAGTGCCACAGGAATGCTGCTCACGCCGCTACGGAAGAAAGCTTCAAGAGGCATTTGATCAGGTGGTAGAGAGGCCGACCATGGCGGAGATCGCCCCAGGCCATCGCCTGGTAAATTTTTCAACATCTGTGGCACTATCTCACTATTAAACAATTAAATTACTCTGAAAACTCTCTTAGAACCAACAATAAGGGAAATAAATCCGCCTGGCACTTAGCCGAAACCCGGAGAGCTCACAGTTCGAAAAACCAGGCACGAAGAACTTGTAGCAAAGAAGAAGTTGCGAGCACAATTCTCAGTATCATCAGGCAACTGCTAACTTACACATAAGAAATGGAAGCATAAGAGACACTCAGGAAGTAATTAAATTATCACGAGAGTACAGGTTCCCAAGAAATACATCATTTTAAAGATATATAGATACAGGGTTCGTACACCACCTTCAGTGCCTTGAAAGCTATTAAATTAAAAAAAAAGATTTATAGATGCTTAAAACATTTAGAAAAAATGTTCTCCTTGAATTTTTTGAAAGCTGGCGCTGGGAGTGGGCTTTTGAACACTCAATATAACGACCTCCGCAAAGGTGTTTTTCCATGGACATCATCTATCGGGAAACAAATGTAGATACTATGGGACCGAAATTTCGTTATTTCGGTACTAAAATTAGGCTGCGCTGAATTTTTAATACTTGACTGGTCAGCGCGCACACGCGTCTCCCAACTGGTGCCGCAGATACTGAACCCAATAGCGCCAACTCAGCGGTGCTTAGAGGACAGTGAATGCGCCAAAAATACGACATCTCCTACCAAGAATGTCAAGTTTCGCCCTGGCCTGAGAAAAATTTCAAGTGAAGCGAGTAACTCATGATGAATGAATAGCACTCGATTTCGACGCTTCTTTGTTTCAAACAAGTCGTCCGAAAATCGTTTCCCTTTGATTATGGCCTTCGGCATCCTAGAAATCCTTGAATTGTCCTTGAATTTTTAATCAAATCGCGTGTACGAACCATTTATGTATTGTAGTGACGAATATTGTCGCTATTGGGAGAAGCAGATTGCGCTGCTCATGCAAGAAGGAGAAGACGATTGATGAAGCTCGAGGTTTCCGCTGTTTCCTACAATTGTCCGTTGCTTGCGGCTGTGTCTGTTTTACAAAACCATACAGGGTGTCCCAAATATCATACGCCAAGATTTGAACATATGCAAATGCCACGTAGCTGGACAGAACCAAGATAATGTTTGCTGTCGCTTGGAGATGCTCACATTATTTTTTACATTTTACCGAATTAATAATTAGTCTTAAATATTTAACCAACTTCTCAAATATTGTAATTAGATTAAAAGTGTCAATGAGAAAATTGTAGATCAACATGAAAAGCTCCCGATAGAGCTTTCGGTTGCTCAATACGCGCTACACAAAAGTGCTCTCCGAGCGTGAAAGAAGCCCTCAAATACATGCAAAGTGCCTCTAGCGGCCAGTCGCGCGGCAATTTTTGCGTGAATTTGCGGGCTTCTTTCACGCTCGGAAAAACCCTTTTATGTTCACACGGAGATAGCAACCAGTTTCATCAAATGCTTCCAAGGGGTGAGAGACGCCCAGTTTGAAGCCACCGTGACGGAACTCCTAATCAAGGTTAACTGCTTCCACAAATGCAGTTAGGGTGAATAAAACAACTGTAAACAAAAAAAATACATTAGGACCATGTTGATCCTTTCCCGCCAACCACCTGCAGTGGCGGCCGCAAATCTTCCTCCGCCTTATATTAACGGACAGTTGTGGACGATGCCACCTTGCATTTCACAATCCTTCCTGAATCCACTATCATCAACCTTTGTCTCCAGATGTATATCAAAGAATGTATTTGAAACCCTCATTGCTTAAAATGACCTAAATAAGTGTGAAAGAAACCCGCACCACCAAAGTTATCACAGGATAATAGTGAGTTCAAAGGAAAATGAAGGACGGTAAAACACCCAAAAGGAAATTTAGTGGAAAAGCCATCACATCAAAGCAGTGCGCGTGCGACTGCATTGAAGGCTGGCGAGGTGGTCTACGACCTTAAAAAGAGCTTCCGCAGTTAGCACTTGTTCCAATGTGGGCAACACTTGTCACTCCACAGCTCCGACTGGTCGGCGGGTCCGCGATGGGAGCGAGGGTGGTGTACATTATCGCCAGTGTTCGAACCTGCCACCTAGCCGCTCGGCAACCGAAGGTGTGGTTTCCGAACCAGTGAACGTTACGCTCAATCTGGACCACTCCGTAACCGAGCAGGTGACAATACCAGGGGGCGGAGACCTTAGGAATCACATGGATAGAACAACAGTACAAGATGACGCGTAAGCTGGTGAAAATCGTGGAGCTCTTCAAACAGCGGACCCAAAGAAAACGAAATGATACCCGACCTCAGTAATAAATAACCAAAGCGGAGTGGAGCTTGTCACAAGCTCCTCAACGCCGCATTGGCCAGCACCTCGCTCTATCACAAGTTCCGTTACAGTGCCCTTCATCAAGCAGCCTAAATCGTACCTGCGGTGCGTACGTCGTATCTTCGGGCACTAGTCACCCCGCCAAGTTCCATGACCACGTGCCCTGATTATTCAATTTTCATCATCCAGTTTTTGTCGAACTGCCAAGGCTCGGAATGGAATTTCCTCGGAACCCATTGCCACCAGCAGCTGCCCCCCGTAAACATTACACGATGCGAGCGATCACGTCATACAAAGTACACAGTGCACATCAATTACATTGTGTATTGCAATGTGCTATGTTTTCTGAATTATTGTGAATTATGTTGAACGCCTTAAACACTGTATCCCACCTTTTATGCAATTATCTATGAAGAATTCTTTACGAAAATAAACTGAAATCGACCTAATGCGAACGCGCTCAGCCGATAACGCAACTCTTTTGATATAGTAAGCCGCTTGTGACTTCTCATTTCTAAGACTCCCAGTAAAGGTCACGAAATGAATTATACTCGGAGCAGGTTCCATGAAAATCCACAAGGCGGACGTATTTTCGCGGAAAAAATGTTGCCATTCACGTGACTGTAGCAGAAGGCTACAAACAGGCCCGCTTCGGTGTCGACTGAAGCCAACGTGCTAGTCGAAAAAATATTTGTCCTGGTGAAGTGAAGACACCGAAAGGACTTACAAGGCAGAAATTAAGTGAACTCACATTCATTTCGGATGCACTTGTTTTCGTATTCCATGCAATATTTCAGAATTAGTATTGCAATCTTCAGAAGATTGCATATCTCGAAATGATGTTCTTGCATATAGTTTCATTTCTTTTTACAAGCGAAGCTTGTTTATGTCTAGCCTTAGCGACCGTGTCTGTTCGCAGCAATTATCATTATCAGCAATGGCTCGAGCATCATCATCTTCTTCCACAGCTGGCACGTTGGCGCACCTCGGCACAACCGCGCGAACGCGCTCGTTCCACTGCTCACGCGTTCGTCGTCTTCTTCAACTGCTTGTTCTATACCGCTCATCATTGCAGGGTAGAGTTTCCCTTCTGTCGTCGTCATGGGGAGGCGGCGTTGCGGGGGTATGAGCCATTGTTTAAGGGGGTATGAACCATTCACTGTCTTACGCGACAGACAGATTTAATTTTAAAGCAGTTCCGTTTTCAAGAATCGCAAGCGGCAATGGCGGGCGGATGCTGCTAACCATGTCGCCGAGCAAACCCGAGACATCGAACGCAAGCGTTTGTGTTTCGTCAGCAACTTGTCCCTCAACAGTCTGATCCGCTCGGACGAACAAGCGACAGAATGCCTTGGAAGTGTTGAATGACGCTACTAGTGCAGAAGACCTTGGTGAAATTAGAGTTTTGCGGTACGTGCAAGAAATCTTTAATCAAGGAAAAATTATCTGCGTTCAGCACTGTGAACGGGAACGTATGCCCTCCATTTGTTGTGATGGTCCATCTTCACGGAGTGGAAGGGCCGACGATTTTTTTTCCTTTCGGAGGTACTCAGCTGCTGGGTTGATGAAGAACACATAAATACACAAATAAACATTTGTCAATGTGCAAATGATGTATGCAAGATTGTTTCAGAAAGAATGTAACAAACATATTGCGCATTCCTATTCATGTGCCCAGCAATCGTTTTGACTCTGAAGAAGAATGCGTTTGATGTTCCAAAGAACTTCCATTCACAAATGTGGCCACACGGAGTGCCGTGATGCCGCCGTCAATCGCTGTTAGTATACGAAACTCTTAGACGCGTTCGCTTGCTTGGCATGACGGGATAATGTGCCGGAGACATGTGAAAGCTAGGACATTGGACAGCTGTGCCAGTCTGTCTTCAAATTGTGGTGATTGTGGTGCGTGCACTAGCAGACGACTGACCACGTCCTTCCAGTTGCGTGTAATTCTGATTATACGCCCAATAATTGTGGCATGACGATAAGCCGAGTTAGAAGTAGAAAGTGGCGTCAAATTAATGAGACAGTCGTCTTCCTAAAACATTAAAGTGGATGTTCCAACTATTCCCACACTTATTCGCCGCCGACAGAAGTTGCACCGACGCATGGTCACTTTCCCATGGCAGTGGTTGTTCGCGCTGTAACCTAGAACACAGAATTGTTTGTTTAAAAGAGACGTGAAGGAGAGGAGCCCGTTTTCCATGAATCATTCTCTGTTCGAGTCGATACATGCGCATCACACTGAATACCATTCTACGAGACGTAAATTAGCTTAAATAAAGCTAGATCGGATGCTGAACAGTAGGCAGGGCAAAAGAAAAGCGCCGCGTGATCTCACAAAGTCCCGACCCTCGAATTCATCCGTTCGAAGGAGCTTTCGTTGCGCTAGTGCAAACGTAATTTACGGCAGCTGGAACCCGACCCCGATACGGCACTTTACACGATCCAGACTGCGAGCTGGAATAAATTTTGAATCCATAACCGTCCCTCAACTTTCGAACTTTTTTTTTTCGTTCCTCCTTTTTTTTGTTCGATAACGCCAAGCGCCCCAGTAGGTCAATCATGATAAATGATCCCCTGCTCTTGCTGGGAAACTCGCCTTCGTCGGAATGATGATATTTCCCTGTCTCTTCTAACGTTGGCTCACTTTATTTATTGCCCCCTCCCCCCCCTTCCCCTCCCCGGCCCCCTTTAAGCTTCGCATTTCTGCTTCTTTGTAAGAACAGCTTACCTATTTCGTTCGCAGTCACATTACCCCGGCTCGAGAAATAAAACAAATAAGCAAGTAGAGAAGGCGCTCTGAGTCATGGCAGGATGATCTTGTGCGGTGCGCGGAACGGCGTGATGGAACGCAGCTGGGACTTCTAGGCCTCCGTCGTTGGTTACAGGAGGGCAGTGTACCGAACGAGAAGCTACATTCAAAGGGAAATGCACCGGTGGAGAACTGGAGAGTATTTAGTAGACAGGGTAATCAGCCGAAGCGAAACAGAGCAGCTGAATGCCCCTCAGCCAGAACTGCCCGGAGCATGCAATGGGTAGCTTGATATGACGATGTACAAGAGACGAGGGAGTTTCACAACGTATAGAAGTCCCCTACGGGGCAGCCCTGCCTTCATTTATGCTTATTGGGTACACGAGAAGAATGGCCCGCATCGGTCGCTTGCAGAAAATAGGAAACCGGTAGCGGTTATCCTTAAGATGACTAGACATTTCCGTCGGGACGAATGACTGCCGACGGTAAGGGAAGCAACACCGAGCACTCTTACCGTAAATTTTGCTGAATCATCCCTGTAAAAGCCGGTGCTCTTGATAAATGTACCAGCTTACTAAGCAAGTTGACTATTTCTAGAAACGGATAAGGTAAGTGCGCCGAGTGCAACTTTGCAATAATGGTCCTTGAAGGTACTATAATCAAGATAAAAACAAACACGAACAAAACGTAAATTGTGCCAAGTTTGCCGGTGTTATCTTTACCTTGCATCTTTACAGACTTCAAGATCACACCATTTTCTTCTCTGAAGAAGCACGGCAGTCTGTTGTTTACATGTGAAGCGTGCTAGATGCTAGTAATTGAAGAATTTTTGTTCTTCATGGACACGTTCAAGGGCGTTAACAAAAACCAAACCAGGCCTATGAAAAAAAAAAGTGGGAAAGTCTTAAATGCGACATTGTATGGGGTCACTTGGTGCATATGTCGCTTTTAAGCAAAAACTGCGTAATAGAACCAGGAAGACGCACAGAAAAGACACTCGCTTCTGTCCTTCCTCGGTGCCTTCATTTGTCCACGTCGCATTGCGCAGTTCTCACTTGAAGTTCACTTGAACAGAGGCTGGACATTTCTGATCTGGTGCAGCGCACACAAGCAGAAACTAAACACAATTATTGGGTAACTTAACGCAATCGGTTATTAACTCTAAATAACCATTTGCCTTTATTCTACGCAAGAATTGTGATTATTTGGTAAAAAACAAAATCAATCTTTCATTTATGTACCGCCAGAACAACAGCACCCTTGACGTAATGAGGTTCGAGACCATTTCGCGTATGCTGGCCATTGCTCAGAAGGAAAGGCGCGCAGAAGTTGTGAAGTTGAGTTTTAGCTTGGGTGTAGCACATTCACTGATACCGCTTACCTAGTTCCGAGTAGATGCTCATAAATTGTGCATAGCCAGGCATATAGCCACACTGGTTTCGTTCTTGCGTCAAGTTTCGTCTACGCAGCTTCGGCTCGAATTAAAAAAATAAAATATTCGCATTTCGATAAGCGGCATTTACCGGAAATCTTGTACCGCTTAAAAAGCCTTGTTTAAGATACTTTAGGTATAAAGGAGCTTCCGTGCAAAACTACACTTTTGAAATAGGAGCAAATGAGTGCGAAAAAGCTTACAAACAGAGCCGCTTTTAATGACGTAATGTAAAAAAAGAACAAGGCCAATGTTTCACGCCGGAATTGAAGGATGATCTAGAACGTAACCTAAGCAATCTTAACATGACCTACGAGATTAGGTAACGCCCGCGGTGAACTGACAAATATTTCTGAGGCGATGTCATGGGATTTACGTCCTATAGCTGCTAGCAACCAAGTGCACGAGTAGTCTGCTTAAGTGTTGTTCCGAGGCTGCTAATAGGAAAATTATACAAGTACCAACCCTGCAGTTTGTCCAATCCTTGCTTGGACGGTAAATCCCCCCTTTTAAACTAATTTAGAAAAGTAAAATTTTCTTACAGTTGGCCTCGTATACTTTTCGTCAGTGTTCTTTTAAAAGTGCACTTACGGTATGCCTGCATGACTGTTCACTTTATGAAGGAAGGAGAGTTCTGGAGCATTGTTTACAGTGCTCCATTTTTTTTTAACGTAATGTAGTGTTTAACACTGATAAATTGTCTTTCGAACATGAGGAAGTTAGAAATGGAGAGGAGCTCGCTTCTCATACAGAGGATAACTAATCCGTAAATTAACTTCTTGAATCTTTGCTCCATCTCTTTTGGCTCTACGTAGAACACGAGGCCTGGAAGAAAGGTATTGTAGAGCTGCCCAGCTTAACCGCTGAGCGTCGACTGGAAAAAAAAGGAGTAACATTTATAGATGCTGGCTCATGCCCCATAGACGGTAAGTCGTGACCTCGTCGCGTAAACCGTTTTTTTCTCACGCACACATTTTTTATTTGGCTGAAAAGTAGCCGCTAAACACCTACACACACAGACCAAGAAAACGTAACATTACTGACGAACATTCCGTCTTTTCTAGTCTGCATGAAATATCGATTGCCGAATATCTCGAATGGAACGCGGCTACTTGTATTGGAGTCCAAGAGTGGCGAGTCCAAGAAGGCCTTGCATCCAAATGCAAGGCCTTCTTCTACCCTTTATTTCTCATTCGATTATGTTCAGTAATTCCTATTTACCTCCTTCACTTCGTCCGTCTGTGTCTTTCTTTCCTTCGTTGTTATATTGTTTTTGATAGTGTAAGACTCAGCGCCACATAATCATGAACCGACATAAACTAGCGCGTTTCATTGCTCTGTCTATTTATAAAGCGTTTCTTTTAAATAATAGAATTTTTTTATTAAAAAAGCTATCATTGTGAGGCACCTATCATCTTCGCAGACGAGCACTACGGCGAGGCGGCAATAAGTTTCTCTGAAAAGACTAATTAACAAGCATTTGTCAATCAGACTTTTATTAATTTGACGACGGTTGTTTATATAGAAAAATTGTAGGGAGTCACAATTTTTGGCATACCGACTTTTAAAAATGAAAAATAATCGCACTTGATTGGACATATTCATCGTCGAAATTGAAGGCAAATCCAGGCGATATCGAAACTGATCGCGCCACGCTGGACGTCATACAGCAACGCCCCGTAAGTAAGTACGGGGCGAAGTTTGAATGATAGCATGCCGCGGCAAATATTGATCCGACACAGCCGCACATGCTTGCCAAGGCATGCCGTATCATTAGCTGCCGCGACTGGCCGTGACGTTCTGTTTCAATCTTCCTCGCGGTTGTCGTCACGGGGCCTTTCGCTTTGATTTGCTAGCGCGGTCGCCTTTTCAGCGCTTCCGCTGCGCTCGGTTTCGATATTGCTTGGACTTGCCGTTGAAGTTCCATAATAAATATCTCGAATTAGGTACAATTTTCAACATTATAAAAAACTCAGGGTGTATTAAAATGTGAGTGCCTTCAAAGTCGCCATTTATACAACTGCGTCTAAGGCACTAATAAAAATATTAATTATTACATTTTGTTAAATATTCTCTTCAGAGTCACTCAAGCAGCGGCAAGGTATTTCCGGTTCACCGTGGAGCTCGTTTGCGAAGACGACAGGTATCTCATAGCTATAATTGTTTTATAAGAAATCTGTAGTGTCTAAAAATAAGACCCGGTATGTATAGTTCGCATAGGTAGACCACTCGATAGCTGTGGTTATATAGGTGGAGGGCATTTCTAGCTAGAGCCGAAGCACAAAAATAAATGCAAATTGAATAGAATTGTCACATTATTATTGCCGCAGGCTGCAGCCCCCCTCCCCTCCCTTCTTTTTTGTCTCCCGTCCTCTGTAATTTGAAAACGAAGCCGCACTTATCGCGTACATAGGCAGCGGATTTTCTGTCATTAAGCGTCAGAAGTCAACGACATCAGTACACAAACTTCCTTACCTGTGTGCTGGTAATTTACGTGAGCGCGAATAATAATAAAGAGACTCAAGTGGCCAGTTTCAGGCTGACTTATAATGGTGTGATCTAAACGATCTCTTGAACTTGCAGCACTGTTCTCTGGCTATGCTATGTTTATAGACATTCTGCACTTGAACTCAACCATTTACTAGCAAGACAGGTTGCTCAACATTCGGTCACTTCTTAAACACGAGAGTGAAAATTTTTGGAAAGTTTGTATTGAATTCTCCCTGGTCTCAAGGTTTGAAACTGCAGGTGAGATATCGAATGGCTGAGATTGCACGTGTCTTATCGGAAATATTTAACAAAATAACAGGACACGGAAACAGAATCTGCTAAAACTGCCGGCGATAATGCACAAAAAGAAAAAAATAAGCTTGTCAAACATGGGTATGTTTCTCGTAAGCTTCTGCGCACTGCTTAACTCCTTCAGCGATCGATACATTTCAACCGCACGAACAAACTCGTGAAATACTTTTGGCGCGAAGAGCTTCGACTGAGAGAAACAATGTTGCACAAGAAATACCAAAAGATAGCGTTATAAGATAAAATCACGGTACGCAGTTAGAAAGCGAAAATTCTATTGAGCACCGCTTGTGCAAATGAAATTGTAAAGCTTGCTTTTTTTTCGTTCTTCCAGTGGAAGAACTGAATAGTGTGCACAGTTCTATAGTCGACCTGAAATTGAAGGTGACAAAAAGAACAATAGCTTCATTTACGCTTTTTCTTACGCGCTATGTGCTCAATCACATTATGTTGGCCGTTCACGGTTTATCCCCCCCCCCCCCCCAGTAAATTTACTGTATATCCTGTACAGGCGATGCACGTAATTAAATACGCAAATTAAATGTTAAAGAATAAAAAAGGAGCACCGCATTTTATCTTCATTCAGGAAAACGGCACCCATTCTTTCTGGGTCGTTGGAAAGCAGGGGCACGCTCGCGATAAATGACACCCCGCTGACCCTTCATCACATGTCAGGCACACAGGAGGGGACCTGCGGCTCAAATATGTTACCCCAACACGTATACGGCGCAACAGGGCCTCCGAACCGGCTGGCCTTGTAATAGTATCAGCATACGCCCACCCACTGCGGCGACATGAGTTCACGATATTGAAGACACTGCTTGTTTTGTACACAAGTGGCCCTCTGATAGGTTCCTGTCCAGAAATTTTAATAGGATAAGCAACAGCCAGGGAGATAAGTGGTAATACTCGTATATAGCGAACATTTTACCGTGTACTTCATGGTTATGAACTTCGGTAATATTTGCTTAGATTAGGCATAAAAATGAAAATAGACAATTTCAGTTGTTCTGCCCGTATTGTACTGCGGCGTCCGTCGTTGATGGTTAGACGTATGGTTTTTGCACCGCTCGGACTGTACTTCTGCCAACTCCAGAAACAATACCAAAAAGTAACACTGCGCATTCATATTATACAGGAAATTTTGTCCTTTCGGATCTAGGAAAATACCGACGGTGTCATCCTCTGGAGACTCAGGATCGTCAGTGGTTACGCGTGGCTAGCCTGCGGGCTACAGACGGGGATGGTCGTTTCGCGCCATTCTAATTACAGTGCGCGCCTTTCCTGTAAAGGACGGCAATTCTGAGCACGAATGACTGGGGGCTCTGAAAGCAGTCATGGAGGTGAAGGGGAGGGGACAATATTAAAGCTCCTGCGCACAACAACAGACTCTGTGACGCCGGGACAACTTCCGCGCAAGTCATTGCTTCTGGCAGGACCTCAAAAGGGCCGCATTTCATCGTTGTGTTGGTTGCGTCCGTAATAAAGCCTACCGCTCTTGTGGATGACCGGAAGGCTAGAGAAACCAAATGGGAACGCGGTGACATGCATGCACCACCTTCCCGGATAACGTCGGTGACAGAGCCCAGTGCCGCCTGATTGCGAGCAAATTGACGTTTGTTCAGCGGTGAACGAGCGCTGGTACGGCTCACTCGCGCCTCTCTAACAGTGCAGATGGGTTGTCTGATAGAGGGGGGAGCACAACGTTGGGGTAGAAGCGGAAGGAAGACAGACGAGCACGGTGACGCTCGGTATACGAGTCAGTGGTAATGAGGATTGACGCTCGTGTGATCTGCAGCGTAATTCCCTTTGGCGAACCCTTTTCCCCGCAGACCCAGATGTCCTGCTTCTCGCTGTGTGCGTTTTCCGTAGAGGGCTGTTTTATTTACGTCCCTGCCTGCTCTCTTCGCACGCGTTAGTCAAAGGCCACCAGAGAGAGCCTGCCAAAGTCTACTGTGATCATTGCGGTCAGGAGGGGGCGTCAAGAGAATAAACCGTGGTATCACGCTTAGGCAGTTCCTATACGGGAATGGCAAGCATAAAGTGAGTGCGAGAAGAGAATAACATTTAGACTAGCGCTTCCTCTGATCTATTCTTTTCTTTAGCATGTACTTCGGGCCTGGGAGACCAAGATCCTACCAGACCATACGCAATACCAGCAAGGAGTTGAATGTACTCACATTTATTGATAGCTGCCAGAAAATTATTACCTTGTTGCTGGGCTATACTGGGTTCATACTTCTTGCGGTGGAAATAAAGCCAGAAGATGTAAGTAAACGACTGGACAGGATGTAAACTATCTTTGTTCAGAGGACAGGTAGGTTTTATAAGGAAGGTACCAGCACGTTCAAAGAAGCGAAAATGAACAAAGACCAGATAGCGATGTACTTTGAATTGTTAAAAGCAATTCCTATTAAAATAACGCTATGAATAGCAGAAACGACGGTCATTGCCGAGCAATACCAGGCGTATCGCGGATACAAACATGAGTGAAGGACGTTGTTTCATGTTTCGAAGTTTCCTTGCTTGCTTTCCAGTCTTTTTTCACCGCAAGATGCAATAAACTTCTCCAACAAAACTGAAACGGCAAATCTAGTGAAAGGCTATAGCTGTGCTTTCTTCGTAGTTTATACAAATCCTCGAGGTAGAGCAGACAGCAAAATTTTACGTATTGTGGAATTAGGGAAAGCTTTCTATTTGTCAGCGGTTTGTGACAGTAGCCAACGAAACCGCACGACAGTATCTTGTTTGAACGTATAGTAGTACAGGCGGGTAATCGGAAACCCTGACTGCGGTGAAATATTCACTCTTTTCGCGGATACAATGGCCTGTTGTCTTTCGCGGTTGACTGTACATGTAACGCTTGAGGTTTGAATTGTAGTGCCAATTGCATGAAGATAATCTCGATAAGCGATGAGAGGGACCGTTTCAGAGACAAATTATTGGAAACAAATCGTTAAGCTGTTTTGCACTCCGATCCAACTGTAAGTCGTCACCGACTCCAACATCCTATTTACAATTCGCAAGTAAACGTATATTAGCAATACTCTATCAATACTCTATCTAGAGAATCTCGAATCCGCGTTCTTCTGGAAGAGCCGCCGCTTAACTTTTATCCACTGTAACCTGCTACACGTATTTGATAACTTGAGTTACTTGAAGGGAAATTAAATGAACGTTAGTCACAAATAGTATCTGTACGTGGACTTGCGGCTCAAATGTATGATGACGTTATTCGAAAAACGAAACCAGAACAATTTTAAACGCGCCTCGCAAGAATATTGCATCTGTTATACAAAACAACAATATATACATACCAAAATAAACTCGTTGGCATAATACTGCATCTGCTTAACAAAACAAAAGTATATAAACAATGAGTTTATTGACCCTTTTCACGGAGCAGTTTGCTCTAGAGGAACGAGATGGCGCTTTCGGCGGCGTGCTATACGTTGCCTCAGCGTATGCGTACGAATACGAAACCACTACTGCTTCTACCCTGCTACTGTGCGATCAGCTGTCGGAAATGCAACTGGGTGTTTGCTAAGGCACTGTGCCCAATTCATGCTGCAAAGTGTGTAACGATAAAGTGGAATACTTGTGTGGTAGTTAGCTGCAGAAAAAATGTCACAGTTTCGCCCTAAGGGTGAAGCAATGAATGCGATAGCAACACAGCAATGTCATACGAAGTAAGGTGAGCGGCTTGGTAGCAATATGAATTGTAGTAAACATGAGCTGATTAAGTAAGCAGGTGTGCTGCGGCGTAAGTAGACCGACATGAAGAGAGACTCGATGACCACGAGAAGGCGCGTGTGAAACGGTGGTGATGTTGATGAGAAGCGCTTCCGTGGGCAGCGCGTGCGAAGGGACACACTTGTAGCGCTGCACTGCGATCCGGGCAGCATTGCATGTGTAGCGTACGTATGAAAATGTGGCCCGACTGTTACTAACTGAATGAACAAGCGTGGTGTGAGCGCGCACAAACAAACATGAATAGATCACACTGAATGACTGCAGACAACGACTGTCAAAACGCTGGCAGCAAGCGCCTACGCCGCAGCGGGCGAAGGTACGTGCGGCCTATCACTTCAACGGAAACTGAGTGGCGAATGCACAGCGCATACAAAGGTCAGAGCCGTGTGAAATAAGAGACGGTGCGGCCGAGCGACGAGCGCGGTTGTTGGCAGAGTAGAAGTGCGCCCCCCCCCCCCCCCCCCCCGCTCCCTCCGGCGCTGGCTTCCCGCTTCCTTGTTTGCGCGTGGTAGATTGAGTGCGTTCGCTCTCCGTGATAGCGCGCGTCCCCCGCACGCTTCCGCTCGGGCATACGGCGCGCGGCGAAGCTTTTATCTATACGTAACCGCACGGCGACGGCGACGCCGACGGCAGAAATATGGTGGAAGTGTCCATATAATTGCTATCGCAATAATAGTGATTCGAAAATTGAGGAAGGGAATGAACTGTGTCGCCGCTGCTACATAAGGTCTGCCTGTGTTGCCGGCCCTTCACGATGCACAGCTTTCCTCAAGGAAAAAAACGATAATTCATCCGCAGCGCTGTATGTCTAACCTCCAAAGAAAGGACTTCAACTCCGCAACGTCGGCACTTAAGAGTGAGTACCACTCGTTACAAAGGAAGTAACGCGAATTACCGGCATAGTAAGTTTTTCGCACGTTATTTACACATCTACCCCTACTCGCACGCAACCCCACCGATCACCAACGTATAACTGAATGGGCACACAGTTGAGTCATGTGCCGAAGCATGAGTGACGGCGACTACACAGACAAGACAAGAATGTTGGAAGCTGACGTTTCTTGACGATCCACAGTGGTAGGCGAGGGACTAGCGACGATACGTGTTTGCTGCAAGCTACCACAAAGCACAGAACATGCACATTAGAATCTTTGTGCACCGCAAGAAAACAAATCTATCGCAGCAGAGCACAGCCACGAGCGATTAGGCTGAAATAAACAAACAGTGGCCGCACCGGGGAACCGAGGAACTTTGCTGAGTCAGCAACATGACAAGCGGCTGAT